>NW_027198738.1:0-40277 GCF_038502225.1 Cherax quadricarinatus
TGTCATGCTACTAGCATGTTACAGTTTATTAGGCATGTCTCACTCCTCTACCTGGAGTATACCTGTAGTATACCTGGTGTATACCTGGAGAGGGTTTCGTGGGTCAATGCCCCCGCGGCATTGTGGTGGATAAGGGTCTGATCAATCAGGTTGTTACTGCTGGCCGCTCGTAAACCATCATAAGCACAGCCTGGCTGATCAGGTACTGACTTTAGGTGCGTGTTCAGTCCGTTCTTGAAGATGTAAATCAAGGGTGGAGAGCGCAACTATATATCCCGAAATTTTGAGGAAGGTATAACAGGTTAGGAGCAGCGAGCCAGGTACTAAGGATTTAATGATCAATAGGTAACCCATTGTTATATCAGTACCTTGGTTCATTGACCAATCACAGGCAAACCCGCCAAAGTTGTGATGTGGTTCACTTGTGGTCACAATGACCCCCGGAACTCTCTCCAGGTAAACTCCAGGTAAATTTGTGACATGCGAATTGAAAGATTTGTCTGAGTTGATGGTCGCTTGCATTGTACCTCCTTTGTTCACTGTGTTGTACACTCGTACATTACTGTACATACTGTAAACAGTGTATATATTGTAAATACCAGTTTGTCTATTTTGTGAAGGAAATATAAGTCTTATACTGCTGTTGAGTTTTGCTTGCACCATTGTTTGTTGAGTTATGGCGAGGTGTTCAGGCCATTCTACACCTGTGCTCGCAATAATTGATGTGGTGGCAGATGATTGGTAGGGTGAAAGATGGTTGTTGTGGTGGAAGATGGCTGATGTGGTGGAAGATGGTTGGTGTGGTGGAAGATGGTTGTTGTGGTGGAAGATGGCTGATGTGGTGGAAGATGGTTGGTGTGGTGGAAGATGGTTGGTGTGGTGGAAGATGGTTGGTGTGGTGGAAGATGGTTGGTGTGGTGGAAGATGGTTGGTGTGGTGGAAGATGGTTGGTGTGGTGGAAGATGGTTGGTGTGGTGGAAGATGGTTGGTGTGGTGGAAGATGGTTGGTGTGGTGGAAGATGGTTGGTGTGGTGGAAGATGGTTGGTGTGGTGGAAGATGGTTGGTGTGGTGGAAGATGGTTGGTGTGGTGGAAGATGGTTGGTGTGGTGGAAGATGGTTGGTGTGGTGGAAAGATGGTTGGTGGAAGATGGTTGGTGTGGTGGAAGATGGTTGGTGTGGTGGAAGATGGTTGGTGTGGTGGAAGATGGTTGGTGTGGTGGAAGATGGTTGGTGTGGAGGAAGATGGTTGGTGTGGTGGAAGATGGTTGGTGTGGTGGAAGATGGTTGGTGTGGTGGAAGATGGTTGGTGTGGTGGAAGATGGTTGGTGTTGGAAGATGGTTGTTGTGGTGGAAGATGGGTGTGGTGGAAGATGGTTGATGTGGTGGAAGATGGTTGTTGTGGTGGAAGATGGTGTGGTGGAAGATGGTTGGTGTGGTGGAAGATGGTTGTGTGGTGGAAGATGGTTGGTGTGATGGAAGATGGCTGATGGGTGATGGTTGGTGTGGTGGAAGAGATGGTTGGGTGTGGTGGAAAGTAGTTCGTGTGGTGGAAGATGGTTGGTGTGGTGGAAGATGGCTGATGTGGTGGAAGATGGTTGGTGTGGTGGAAGATGGTTGGTGTGGTGGAAGATGGTTGGTGTGGTGGAAGATGGTTGGTGTGGTGGAAGATGGTTGGTGTGGTGGAAGATGGTTGGTGTGGTGGAAGATGGTTGGTGTGGTGGAAGATGGTTGGTGTGGTGGAAGATGGTTGGTGTGGTGGAAGATGGCTGATGTGGTGGAAGATGGTTGGTGTGGTGGAAGATGGTTGGTGTGGTGGAAGATGGTTGGTGTGGTGGAAGATGGCTGATGTGGTGGAAGATGGTTGGTGTGGTGGAAGATGGTTGTTGTGGTGGAAGATGGCTGATGTGGTGGAAGATGGTTGGTGTGGTGGAAGATGGTTGGTGTGGTGGAAGAGTGGTTGAAGATGGTTGTTGTGGTGGAAGATGGTTGGTGTGGTGGAAGATGGTTGGTGTGGTGGAAGATGGTTGGTGTGGTGGAAGATGGTTGGTGTGGTGGAAGATGGTTGGTGTGGTGGAAGATGGTTGGTGTGGAGGAAGATGGTGGTGTGGTGGAAGATGTTGGTGTGGTGGAAGATGGTTGATGTGGTGGAAGATGGTTGGTGTGGTGGAAGATGGTTGGTGTGGTGGAAAGATGGTTGGTGGAAGATGGTGGTGTGGTGGAAGATGGTTGATTGGAGGAAGATGATTGGTAGGGTGAAAGATGGTTGTTGTGGTGGAAGATGGTTGGTGTGGTGGAAGATGGTTGGTGTGGTGGAAGATGGTTGGTGTGGTGGAAGATGGTTGGTGTGGTGGAAGATGGTTGGTGTGGTGGAAGATGGTTGGTGTGGTGGAAGATGGTTGGTGTGGTGGAAGATGGTTGGTGTGGTGGAAGATGGTTGGTGTGGTGGAAGATGGTTGGTTGGTGGAAGTGTTGGGTGGAAGATGGTTGGTGTGGGGAAGATGGTTGGTGTGGTGGAAGATGGTTGGTGTGGTGGAAGATGGTTGGTGTGGTGGAAGATGGTTGTTGTGGTGGAAGATGGTTGGTGTGGTGGAAGATGGTTGGTGTGGTGGAAGATGGTTGGTGTGGTGGAAGATGGTTGTTGTTGTGGAAGATGGTTGGTGTGGTGGAAGATGGTTGGTGTGGTGGAAGATGGTTGGTGTGGAGGAAGATGGTTGGTGTGGTGGAAGATGGTTGGTGTGATGGAAGATGGAGTAGACCGTAGGTCTACTCATCTATTTCACATACCTCCCACTAGAGTTACTGGACTAGGCTTAGCTTCTAAAGTTCCCACCAGATATCAGTAGTGAGGCAGACCTGACCTTCCATCAAGACAGCACCACCTGGACTGGCTCCTCTCTTCCCTCTAACTGCATTTGTCTATGTATCCATTAGTAAATACGCCGCACAAGTTAACAGTATTTGTGTTCAACCTCCAGCTACCTTAATACGCTACCAGTCTACAAGAGAGAGGTAAAAGAGTGGTGACAGCGAGGTTTTCCAGGGACAGAGAAGGGAGTCACATCCATGGGGTGAGGAGCTCCTAAATTCTCCCAGTTTTATTGAGATTCATTGGCGACATCCACTTGCCTACAGGTTTCACAACTCGCCGCAGCATACTATTCGTCGGCAGAGGCAGCATCGTGTCCATAACTTGTTGAAAACTGAACATAGTCGTCACGACATCTTTTCCAGATTTTACTGCTCACATGATCGCCACCAGGCCAGCAGCACCCTAGTGTTATCTCTCTTTTGTGCCTCAATAATTACAGGTCCAGGAACTACCTGGAGTTTACCTGGAGAGGGTTTCGGGAGTCAACGCCCCCGCGGCCTGGTCTAAGACCAGGCCTCATGGTGGATCAGGGTCTGGTCAGCAAGGCTGTTACTGCTGGCTGCATGCAAGCTTATGTACGAACCACAGCTCGGTTGGTCAGGTACTGACTTTAGGTGGCTGTCCAGTGCCTTCTTGAATACAACCAGGGGTCTATTGGCAATCCCCCTTATGTATGCTGGGAGGCAATTGAACAGTCTTGGGCCCTGGACATTTATTGTGTTGTCTATCAGTGTACTCGGGGCGCCCCTGTTTATCATCGGGGGAATGTTGCATCTCCTGCTGAGTCTTTTACTTTCATATGGAGTGATTTTCGTGTGCAGGTTTGGTACCAATCCCTCCAGGACCTTCCAAGTGTATATAATCGTGTATCTCTTTCGCCGGCGTTCGAGGGAATACTGATCATGGACCTTCAACCGTTCCCAGTAGTTTAGGTGCCTTATCGTACTTATGTGTGCCGTGAAAGTTTTTTGTACACTCTCCAGGTCTGCAATGTCGCCAGCCTTGAAGGTGGTCGTTAGTGTACAGCAGCATTCCAGCCTAGAGAGCACAAGCGATTTGAAGAGAATCATCATGGGCTTGGTGTCCCTAGTTTTGAAGGTGCCAATGTTTTAATATCTTAGCAAGTTACAGTGGTAATTAATTATTTACATGTTTATATCTGGTAACAGTCGTAACAGACAAATTTAGTAGCAAACCTATTACAGTGTAGTTTATATTTGATTTACATTAAGTGGTGAAATGTAAGTCAGAGGGAGGGTAGTGCCCCTCCTGAGGTATACTGTGAAGTAACTGTGTCATCTGCACGGATATAACACTGACGTGGCCATAAGAGGCACACTGTTTACAAGAGTCCCCCGTCTTCCTCCTTCCTCCCTCTCAACCTCCCCACCTCTCCACCTCCTGTGGAGGTGACTCACACTGGTCTTGAGACCAGGTTCCCCCATCATTGTGTTCTCAACAGAAGGTGACTTACACAATTCACTACCATGACAGCCACGATTTTGTTCAATTCTTTATGTTCAAGAAACACTGTTGCCGTCTTTGAGGCAGTTTAAACCTGATATAGTTACTAATGTTTACTAAAAGGCCATACTCTCAGTATTTCTGGACCATGGCCATTTAAATGCTCCTACGTTACGCTGTTTTTTATTTTTATTCTTGATGCCTAAGCAGCTAGTTTATTGTGCTTTTCATATCCATCCTGTAGATGGTAGCGGCTAGTTTATTGTGCTCCTCACATCCATTCTATGGATGGTAGTGGTTAGTTTATTGTGCTTCTCATATCCATCCTTTGGATGGTAGTGGCTAGTTTATTGTGCTTCTCATATCCATCCTGTTGATGGTAGTGGCTAGTTTATTGTGCTCCTCATATCCATCCTATGGATGGTAGTGACTAGTTTATTGTGCTCGTCATATCCATCCTGTGGATGGTAGTGGCTAGTTTATTGTGCTCGTCATATCCATCCTGTGGATGGTAGTGGCTAGTTTATTGTGCTTCTCATATCCATCCTGTAGATGGTAGTGGCTAGTTTATTGTGCTTCTCATATCCATCCTATGGATGGTAGTGGCTAGTTTATTGGGCTTCTCATATCCATCCTGTGGATGGTAGTGGCTAGTTTATTGTGCTTCTCATATCCATCCTATGGATGGAAGTGGCTAGTTTATTGTGCTTCTCATATCCATCCTGTAGATGGTAGTGGCTAGTTTATTGTGCTTCTCATATCCATCCTATGGATGGTAGTGGCTAGTTTATTGTGCTTCTCATATCCATCCTATGGATGGTAGTGGCTAGTTTATTGTGCTTCTCATATCCATCCTATGGATGGTAGTGGCTAGTTTATTGTGCTTCTCATATCCATCCTATGGATGGTAGTGGCTAGTTATTGTGCTCCTCATATCCATCCTATAGATGGTAATGGCTAGTTTATTGTGCATCTCATATCCATCCTATGGATGGTAATGGCTAGTTTATTGTGCTTCTCATATCCATCCTATGGATGGTAGTGGCTAGTTTATTGTGCTTCTCATATCCATCCTATAGATGGCACCACAGGAGTGTATTGATACACAAAAGGTCTAGCAACTAGTCCCTCACATTTTTAAAGGAAGGTTATTAACTTTTAACTCTGTTAGAAGACGTTGTGTTGTGGTTCCGTTTACGTTGTTATGGGTGTTTGGCTGGATTTAATGAGAGAGAGAGAGAGAGAGAGAGAGAGAGAGAGAGAGAGAGAGGGGGGGGACTTTGATGACCTTCTTGCAGTGTTTGACATGAGAAACTTTGTTGATTTCCCTACTCATATCTCTGGCTCCTCCCTTGACCCAGTAGTGAGTGATCTGGCAGAAGGCATAGTCACTTGTCAACCCCTCGGCTACGTTGGATCATCTGACCACAAGGCTGTTTTTACGACACTTAAGATCCCAACAGAACGAGGTGAGGAGTCCACACGCACAACCTGGCCATGGGAGAGAGGTAATTGGCCAGCCCTTTGCTCTGAACTCGCCACCACCGACTTGAATGCTCTTCTCCAAGGGGATGTTGACAACCAAGTGAAAGCCTTCACTGGACACATCCTTAATCTGCAACAAGAACACATTCCTCACCGGCAATATGTGACGAAGCCTACAGATCAGCCTTGGTTTGGCTTTCGTTGTAGAGAGGCTGCTACTGCTAAGTACAAAGCATGGCGAAGGTATAAGAGACATCCTACCACCTATAACAGGAACTTGCACATGCAAGCCTGTAGGCATATGGGTGATGTTCAAAAGTGGGCCATTGCTAAATGGGAGGTGGACACTAAAAGAAAGTTAGCATGAGGTAAGGTAGGCTCCAAAACCTGGTGGTCCCTGGTCAAGGACAGACAAGGTTATCTGCCTGATGAACTTATTCCACCTCTAAATCGACAGGATGGGACCACCTCTACTAGTAGTCAAGAAAAGGCGGACCTCTTTGCTGAACACTTTGCTACCAAAATGCAAGTTCCTGATCCAGCAAGGGACCCTCCTTGGCTAGCTGCAAGAACTGTGTCAAAACTGTCAGTGGTGACAATAAGGCAGGAGGAGGTGCATTTCCTACTTAAATCGCTTGACCAAGAAAAGGCTGTGGGCCCAGACAAGTTGAGCCCAAGATTGTTGAGAAGATGTGCAGACCAGCTAGCAGCACCTCTAACTCGCATCTTTCAGCACTGTCTAGTACAGTGTAAATGGCCCTCTCTATGGAAAGAGGCAAATGTAGTCCCTGTTCACAAAAAGAAGAGCAGAGCAGAAATCAGCAACTACAGACCAGTGTCACTCCTGTCAATCACTGGTAAGATCCTTGAGACAATAATCTCAAGACAAATGACAGAATTTTTTGACTACCACTCACTACTTTGCGATCGTCAATATGGCTTCAGGAAAGGTTACTCTGCTGCTGATCTGTTGTTAAACCTCTCCACTAAGTGGCACCAGTCACTGGATGAATCCAAAGTCAGCTGTGTGGTAGCACTAGACATTGCTGGCGCTTTCGACCGGGTGTGGCACCAGGGCCTCTTAGCAAAACTTCAAGCACTGGGAATTGCAGGCTCTACGCTATGTCTCCTCAGTGACTACCTTCATGGTAGATCTCTAAGTGTAGTTCTCAATGGAACGGAATCAGCAAGACATCCTATTGGGGCAAGTGTTCCACAAGGAAGCGTGCTGGGTCCATTGTTATGGAATGTCTACTTCAACGACCTTCTTCATCTCATCCCAGAATCACATGCATATGCAGACGACTGTACACTGACATTCACTTATCCAAGAGAAGAAATGCCAGCTGCTCTAAGCTACATCAATCACCAGCTGAGAGCTATATCAGCTTGGGGAAATAGATGGCAAGTAACATTTGCACCTGAGAAAACGCAAATGATGATCGTCTCTAGGCACCATGATGGTAATGCTGGTGCAGTAGTAAGGATGAATGGGAGGATGTTGGCACCTGGAGAAGTTGATATCCTTGGGGTGAAATTTGACTCCAAACTAACCATGAAGAACCATGTTGTAAATCTTGCAAACAAGGCAGCCAGGAAGCTTACAGCACTTCGCCGTATCTCCCATCTGCTTGACAGTAGGGGTTGCAAGATCCTGTACGAGGCACAAGTACGCTCGCACCTTGAGTATGCTCCACTTTCTTGGTTTGCCTGCCCCTCTCTCATCTGCGACTGCTTGACAGAGTAGAGAACAGAGCAAGACGTCTCATCTCTCGCCTGGACCCATCCTGGATAGATCTGTCATTTCAGCAGAGCCTTCAACATAGGAGGGATGTGGGTGGCCTTACTGTTATGTACAATGCCAATATTGTCAAAATACCACACTTGGATCCACTTCGAGGACAGCGTGAAACAAGCTTTTATGCCACAAGACGGGCAGAAAGCAGCAACTTCACTCTGGCTGTACCCTTCTCCAGAACATCACTCCATCTGAGATCATACATACCCAGTATGACTAGAGTATGGAACACATTCGTACAGCATAATGATGTCAACGAAATAAAGTCAGTTGATCAAATGAAAATACTGGCCCACAGATGGCTCCAACTTCATCCTGTTTCCTACTTGTATGTCTCATAACAATAAAAATGCTTTCAAATGAGCTGATGTAGGTAACAGCTCTTAGCTTGCCAATAAAGTTAGGAATCCTTAACCTGTAAATAGCTGTCAATAAAGCTAGGGATCCTTAACCTTGTCAAACCCTGTGTAAAAAAAAGAGAGAGAGAGAGAGAGAGAGAGAGAGAGACAGACAGACAGACAGACAGACAGACAGAGAGAGAGAGAGAGAGAGAGAGAGAGAGAGAGAGAGAGAGACAGACAGACAGACAGACAGACAGAGAGAGAGAGAGAGAGAGAGAGAGAGAGAGAGAGAGAGAGAGAGAGAGAGAGAGAGAGAGAGAAGTGAGGTATTTCGGTGGGTTTTAGCCACTGTGAGTACTCCAAGTGTGCCCAGCTTGGGGTGAGTTACAGAAGTCAGGCAAGTTAGGTTAGGTATGGCTCGTCAGGAAACAGGACAAGTGTTCCCTGACGCAGGTGTTGGTGATGGCCCGCCGTTGGAGTTTTTGGTCATCTGACCGAGGCCTTCCGCTAGCTTACCGGTTCATCCCTTTAAAAATTATTATTGTTGTTGTAACATATTTTTAAATAGTTTAGTTAAGTAGCTTGTACACACCTGCCATTCCACGCTCTCAGTGTGTTCAGCTTGCACTCAGTGTTTCTCTGACCCAGCTGTGTTCTTCACGGTGCCCCGTGGCCTGGTGGCCAGTGGCCTGGTGGCCAGTGGCCTGGTGGCCAGTGGCCTGGTGGCCAGAGGCCTGGTGGCCAGAGGCCTGGTGGCCAGTGGCCTGGTGGCTCAAGCTCTCGCTTCATTTGGCAAGAGTCCAGATTCGATTCCCGGCGAGGGTAGAAACTTTGGGTGTTTCTTTACAGTGGTTGTCTATGTTCCCCATCAACAAAATGATCTGCATAACAAGCGATTTTCTACATAGTAGTATGTCACTGATGTCAGCTATGTTCTGTATACCTTGTACTTGTACTGGTAGAAATAATAATGATAATAATAATAATAATAATAATAATAATAATAATAATAATAATAATAATAATAATAATAATAATTATTATTATTATTATTATTATTATTATTATTATTATTATTATTATTATTATTATTATTATTATTATTATTATTATTATCATAAAGATGTTTCTCAGTGGGTTTGGAAAAACATAGATTATCAAGACACGTGTGACTACCCCTGATCAGCGTCCCAGAGTGACTATCGCCTGTGTCATCTCCACTAGTAAATGTGTCATCTCCACTAGAATTATTCGCATCTCCACTAGCAGCAGTGTCATCACTGGTACCAGTGCCATCTACAATAGTAACAGTGTCATTTTCACTAGTAACTGTGTTATCTCCACTAGAACCATTCCCATCTCCACTAGTAGCAGTGTCATCACTAGTACCAGTGTCATCTCCACTAGTACCAGTGTCATCTCCACAAGAACCAGTGTCATCACTAAAACAAGTGTCATCTCCAATTGTACCAGTGTCATCACAAGTACCAGTGACATCTCCACTAGTACCAGTGTCATCTTCATTAGTACCTGTGTCATCTCCACTAGTAGCAGTGTCATCACTAGTAACAGTGTCATCTACACTAGTACCAGTGTCATCTCCACTAGTTCCAGTGTCATTTCCACTAGAACCTTTTTCATGTCCACAAGAACCAGTGTCGTCACTAGTACCAGTGTCATCTCCACTAGCACCAGTGTTGTCACTAGTGCCTGTGTCATCTCAACCAATACCAGTGTCATTTCCACTCGTACCAGTGTCATCACTAGTACCAGTGTCATCTACACTAATACTAGTGCCACCTCCACTAGAACCTGTGTCATCTCCACTATTACCAGTATCATCTCAACTGGTACCAGTGTCATCACCAAAAGTACCAGTGTCATCTCCAGTAATAAAAGTGTCATCACTGGTATCAGTGTCATCTCCGTTAGTACCTGTGACATCTCCACTAGTATCAGTGTCATCTCCACTAGTAAGAATGTCATCTCCACTAGTACCAGTGTTATCACTAGTGCAAATGTCATCTCCACTAGTGCCTGCATGTTCCCCACTAGTAACAGTGTCACCTCCACTTATTTAAGAGTCATCTCCACTAGTACCAGTGTCATCTCCACTAGTGCATATGCCATCTCCACTAGTACCAGTGTCATCTCCACTAGTTCCTGTGTCATCTCCACTAGTACCATTCTCATCACTACTACCAGTCTCATCACCACTTGTACCAGTGTCATCACTAGTACCAGTGTACTCTCCACTATTACTAGCGTCATCCTCACTAGTACCTGTGTCATCTCAACTACTACCAGTGTCATCTCCACTAGTACCAGTGTCATCTCTACTAGTACCTGTGTCATCTCCACTAGTACCAGAGTCATCTCCACTTGTACCAGCGTCATCACTAGTAATAGTGTCATCTCCACTAGTACCAGAGTAATATTCATTTGTGTCAGTGTCATCTCCTCTAATACCAGTGTCATCTCTATTAGTACCAATGTCATCTCCACTAGTACCAGTGTCATCACTAGTGCCAGTGTCATCTTCACTAGTACCTGTGCTATCTCAACTGGTACCAGTGTCATCTCCAAAAGCACCAGTGTCATCTCCACTAGTACTATTGTCATCACTGGTATCAGTGTCATCTGCATTAGTACCTGTGTCATCTCCACTAGTATCAGTGTCATCTCCACTAGTAGGAATGTCATCTCCACTAGTACCAGTAGTATCACTAGTGCAAATGTCACCTACACTAGTGCCTGAATGATCCCCACTAGTAACAGTGTCATCACCACTTGTTTAAGAGTCATCTCCACTAGTACCAGTGTCATCTCCACTAGTACCTGTGTCATCTCCACTAGTACCAGTGTCATCTCCACTAGTACTTGTGTTATCTCCACTAGTACCATTGTCATCACTACTACAAGTCTCATCACCACTTGTACCAGTGTCATCACTAGTACCAGTGTAATTTCCACTAGTACTACTGTCATCTTCTCTAGTACCTGTGTCATCTCAACTACTACCAGCGTCATCTCCACTAGTACCAGTGTCATTTCCATTAGTATCAGTGTCATCTCCACTAGTACCAGTGTCATTATTAGTACCAGTGTCATCTACTCTAGCACCTGTTTCAGGTCCACTAGTGCCAGTGTCATCACTAGTAGCAGTGCAATCTCCACTAGTACCAGTGTCATCACCACTAGTACCTGTGTCATCTCAACTAGTACCAGTGTCATCTCCACTAGTTCCAGTGTCATCACTAGAACCAGTGTCTTATCCTCTAGTGCCAGTTTCATCTCCACAAGTACCTGCTTCATCTCCACTAGTACCAGTGCCATCTCCACTAGTGCCAGTGTCATCTTCACTAGTACCAGTGTCATCTCCACTAGTACCAGTGCCATCTCCACTAGTGCCAGTGTCATCTTCACTAGTACCAGTGTCATCTCCACTAGTGTCAGTGTCATCTTCACTAGTACGAGTGTCATCTCCTCTAGTACCAGTGTCATCTCCACTAGTGTCTGTGTCATTTTCACTAGTACCAGTGTCATCTCCACTAGTACCAGTGTCATCTCCACTAGTGTCTGTGTCATTTTCACTAGTACCAGTGTCATCTCCAC
The DNA here is from genome assembly GCF_038502225.1 of Cherax quadricarinatus. Classification (NCBI taxonomy): domain Eukaryota; kingdom Metazoa; phylum Arthropoda; class Malacostraca; order Decapoda; family Parastacidae; genus Cherax; species Cherax quadricarinatus. Next base: position 11,574 of record NW_027198738.1, read on the forward strand.
TAGTACCAGTGTCATCTTCACAAGTACCAGTGCCATCTTCACTAGTACCAGTGTCATCTCCACTTGTACGACTGTCATCTCCACTAGTACCAGTGTCATCTCCACTAGTACCAGTGTCATCAACAGTGCTATTATTATTGTTATTATTATTATTATTATTATTATTATTATTATTATTATTATTATTATTATTATTATTATTATTATTATTATTATTATTATTATTATTATTATTATTATTATTATTATTATTATTATTAGTATTATTATTATTATTATTGTTACTATTATTATCATAAAGATGTTTCTCAGTGGGTTTGGAAAAACCTAAATTGTCGAGACACGTGTGACTTCCCGAGATAAGCGTCCCAGAGTGACTATCGCTTGTGTGTCATCTGCACTAGTAACTGTGTCATCCCACTAGTACCAGTGTCATTTCCACTAGTACCAGTGTCATCTCCACTAGTGTCTGTTTCATCTTCACTAGTACCATTGTCACCTCCACTAGTACCAGTGTCATTTCCACAAGTACCAGTGCCATCTCCACTAGTACCAGTGTCATCTCCACTAGTACCAGTGTCATCTTCACTAGTATCAGTGTCGTCTCCACTAGTACCAGTGTCATCTCCACTAGTGCCAGTGTCTTCTCCACTAGTACCTTTGTCATATCCACTAGTACTGGTGTCATCTCCACGAGTACTAGTGTCATCCTCACTAGTACCAGTGTCACCTTCACTAGTACCAATAGTACCAGTGTCAACACTAGCACCAGTGTCATTTCCACTAGTCCCTGTGTCATCTCCACTAGTACCAATGTCATCTACACTAGTACCATTGTCATCTTCACTAGCAGCAGTGCCATATCCTCTATTACCAGTGTCATACCCACTAGTTCCAGGGTCATCAGTAGTACCAAAGTCATTTCCACTAGTACCAGAGTCATCTCCATCAGTACCAGTGTCATTTGCACTAGTACGAGAGTCCTCGCTAGCACTTGTGTCATCTCCTCTACTTTCAGTATCATCTCCAATAGTACGAATGACACGCCCACTAGTACCAGTGTCATCTAAACTAGTACCAATATCATCACTAGTACCAGTGTCATCTCCACTAGTAACTGTGTCATCTCTACTCGTACCGGTGTCGTTTCCACTAGAACCAGTCATCTCCTCTAGTATTAATGTCATTTCAACTAGTACCAGTGTCATCTTCACGAGTTCCTGTGTCATCTCCACTAGTACCAGTGTCTTCTCCCGCAGTATCAGTGTGATCTCGATAAATATCAGAGTAAGATACATAAACGCCTGCAAAGTGGCCACGATTCTGCACAGGCAGCAAGGTACCCCACTACGGAGACGGATATTGACAACCATGGCACAAGATCCCACACTCTTCACGGACTACTCCTGGATTCGTTCGTTTTGTGCTGCTGGGCGGAAGCTGCTGCCTATACAACTACTCCTTGAGAAGAGTTGTGACCTTCCTGTTGCTGGGTACCATCCAACACCTCCCTGGCGCCCAGATCCAGCCGATGTTTGCATCATGCAGCTACCCATCTCTAAGCGTCTCTGCAGTCAAGACACTCTCAGCAATCATGCAGAGACAAGCATGGCACTGGCAGAGGGAGGCACATGTGCAGTGTATTTCACAGATGGTTCTGTCGACCCTGACAGGAAGAGAGCAGCAGCTGGACTGTACCACAATGGTCACACACAAGGCTGGCGACTCCCTGACCACTGCACGATCCTTCAAGCTGAGCTGGTGGCGATTCAGCAGGCATTGTCTCCTCCACTCTCTGGAGAGGCGTAGAATGAGGGGAGATATCATTGAAGTGTATAAGTGGATGACGGGCATAAACAAGGGAGACATTAATAAAGTACTGAGGGTGTCGAACCAGGTAAGAACCAGGAATAATGGATTTAAGTTGGATAAATTTAGATTTAGAAAGGACATAGGTAAGTACTGGTTTTCTAACAGAGTTGTAGATGCGTGGAACAGTCTTCCCAGTGGGGTGATAGAGGCTAGGACCTTGTGTAGCTTTAAGAAGAGACTGGACAAATATATGAGTGGGAGAGGCTGGGTTTGATTGGTGTTAAGGGGTACGGGAGTTATTTCTTGAGTAGCTTTAGGTAGATGTCGTTTTGATAAGGACCTGCCTCGTATGGGCCAGTAGGCCTTCTGCAGTGTTCCTACATTCTTATGTTAGTGTCATCTCCATTTGTACCAGTGTAATCACTAGTACCAGTGTCATCTCAATTTGCACCAGTGTAATCACTGGTACCAGAGTCATCAGTTGCAACAGTTTCATGACTCGTTCCAGTGTCATCTTCACTAGTACCAGTGTCATCTCCACTAGTACCAGTGTCATCTCCACTAGGACCAGCGTAATCACTAGTACGAGTGCCATCTCCACTACTACCAGTGTCATCACACATAACAGTGTCATCTCCACTAGCAGCAGTGTCATTTCCACTTGTACCTGTGTCATCTGCCCTAGTACCAGTGTCATCACTAGTGCCAGTGTCATCTCCACTAGTTCCAGAGTCATCACTCGTACTTGTGTCATATGCACTAGTTCCAGTGCCATCTCCACTAGTACCAGTGTCATCTCCTCTAGTACCAGTGTAATCACTAGAACCAGTATCCTCTCCACTAGTACAAGTGTCATTTCCACTAGTACCTGTGTCATCTCCTGTAGAACCAGTGTCATCTAAACTAATACCAGTGTCATCACTAGTACCAGAGTCATCTCCACTAGTACCAGTGTCATCAGTAATACCAGTGTCTTCTCCACTACTAACAGTGTCATCTCCACTAGTAATTGTCTCATCTCCACTATTACCTGTGTCATCTCCTCTAGTACCAGTTTTATCTCCACTAGCACCTGTGTCATCTCCACTTGTACCAATGTCATCTACACTAATACTAGTGCCATCTCCACTAGTTCCAGTGTCATCACTAGTAACAGTGCCATCTCCACTAGTACAAGTGTTATCTCAACTAGTTCCAGTTTCATCTCCACTAGTGCCAGTGTCATCTCCACTAATACCAGTATCATCGCCCCTAGTACCAGTGTCATTGCCACTAGTAGCAGTGTCATCTCCACTAATACCAGTGTCATCTCCACTAGTACCAGTGTCATGTTCAGTAGTACCAGTGTCTTCGCCACTAGTACCAGTGTCATCACTAGTACCAGTGTCATCTCCACTAGTTCCAGTGTCATCACTAGTACCAGTGTCATCTTCACTAGTACCAGTGTCATCTCCACTAGTACCAGTGTCATCTCCACTAGTACCAGTGTCATCTCCACTAATACCAGTGTCATCTCCACTAGTACCAGTGTCATCTCCACTAGTACCAGTGTCATCTCCACTAGTACCAGTGTCATCTCCACTAGTACCAGTGTCATCTCCACTAGTACCAGTGTCATCTCCACTAGTACCAGTGTCATCTCCACTAGTACCAGTGTCATCTCCACTAGTACCAGTGTCATCTCCACTAGTACCAGTGTCATCTCCACTAGTACCAGTGTCATCTCCACTAGTACCAGTGTCATCTCCACTAGTACCAGTGTCATCTCCACTAGTACCAGTGTCATCTCCACTAGTACCAGTGTCATCTCCACTAGTACCAGTGTCATCTCCACTAGTACCAGTGTCATCACTAGTACCAGTGTCATCACCACTCCACTAGTACCAGTGTCATCTCCACTAGTACCAGTGTCATCTCCACTAGTACCAGTGTCATCTCCACTAGTACCAGTGTCATCTCATTTCCACTAGTACCCAGTGTCATCACTAGTACCAGTGTCATCTCCACTAGTACCAGTGTCATCTCCACTAGTACCAGTGTCATCTCCACTAGTACCAGTGTGTCTCCACTAGTACCAGTGTCATCTCCACTAGTACCAGTGTCATCTCCACTAGTACCAGTGTCATCTCCACAGTGTATCCAGTGTCATCTCCACTAGTACCAGTGTCATCTCCACTAGTACCAGTGTCATCTCCACTAGTACCAGTCATCTCCACTAGTACCAGTGTCATCTCCACTAGTACCAGTGTCATCCACTCCACAGTAGTACCAGTGTCATCTCCACTACCAGTCATCTAGTCCACTAGTGTCCACATCTCCACTAATACCAGTGTCATCTCCACTAGTACCAGTGTCATCTCAACTAGTACCAGTGTCATCTCCACTAGTACCAGTGTCATCTCCACTAGTACCAGTGTCTTCACTAGTACCAGTGTCATCTCGACTAATACCTGTGTAATCTCCACTAGTACCAGTGTCATCTCCACTAGTACCAGTGTCATCTCCACTAGTACCAGTGTCATCACTAGTACCAGTGTCATCACTAGTACCAGTGTCATCTCAACTAGTACCAGTGTCATCTCCACTAGTACCAGTGTCATCTCCACTAGTACCAGTGTCATCACTAGTACCAGTGTCATCTCGACTAATACCTGTGTCATCTCCACTAGTACCAGTGTCATCTCCACTAGTACCAGTGTCATCTCCACTATTACCAGTATCATCTCCTCTAGTACCAGTGTCATCTCCACTAGTACCAGTGTCATCTCCACTAGTTCCAGTGTCATCTCCACTAGTACAAGTGTCATCTCCACTCACTAGTACCAGTGTCATCTCCACTAGTACCAGTCATCATACCAGTGTCCACTAGTACCAGTGTCATCACTAGTACCAGTGTCATCTCCACTAATACCAGTGTCATCTCCACTAGTACCAGTGTCATCTCCACTAGTACCAGTGTCATCTCCACTATTACGTACCAGTGTCATCTCCACTAGTACCAGTGTCATCTCCACTAGTACCAGTGTCATCTCCACTAGTACCAGTGTCATCTCCACTAGTACCAGTGTCATCTCCACTAGTGCTAGTGTCATTTCCACTAATACCAATGTCATCTCCTCTAGTACCAGTGTCATCTCTGCTAGTACCAGTGTCATCTCCACTAGTAGCAGTGTCATCTCCATTAGTACCAGTGTCATCTCCACTAATACCAGTGTCATCTCCACTAGTACCTGTGTCATCACTTGTAACAGTGTCATCTCCACTAGTACCAGTGTCATCACTAGTACCAGTGTCATCACTAGTACCAGTGTCATCTCCACTAGTACCAGTGTCATCACTAGTACCAGTGTCATCTCCACTAGTACCAGTGTCATCTCCACTAGTACCAGTGTCATCTCCACTAGTACCAGTGTCATCTCCACTAGTACCAGTGTCGTCTCCACTTGTACAAGTGTCATCTCCACTTGTATCAGTGTCATCTCCAATACAACCAGTGTCATCTCCACTAGTAGCAGTGTCATCTCCACTAGTAGCAGTGTCATCTCCATTAGTACCAGTGTCATCTCCACTAGTACCAGTGTCATCTCCACTAGTACCAGTGTCATCTCCACTAGTACCAGTGTCATCTCCACTAGTACCAGTGTCATCTCCACTAGTACCAGTGTCATCTCCACTAGTACCAGTGTCATCTCCACTAGTACCAGTGTCATCTCCACTAGTACCAGTGTCATCTCCACTAGTACCAGTGTCATCTCCACTAGTACCAGTGTCATCACTAGTACCAGTGTCATCTCCACTAGTACCAGTGTCATCTCCACTAGTACCAGTGTCATCTCCACTAGTACCAGTGTCATCTCCACTAGTACCAGTGTCATCTCCACTAGTACCAGTGTCATCTCCACTAGTACCAGTGTCATCTCCAATAGCTGCAGTGTCATCTCCACTATTACAAGTGTCATCTCTACTAGTACCAGTGTCATCTCCACTAGTACCAGTGTCATCTCCACTAGAACCAGTGTAATCTCTACTAGTACCTGTGTCATCTCCACTAATACCTGTGTCATCTCCACTAGTGCCAGTGTCATCTCCACTAATACCAGTGTCATCTTCACTAGTACCAGTGTCATCACTAGTACCAGTGTCATCTCCACTAGTACCAGTGTCATCACTAGTACCAGTGTCATCACTAGTACCAGTGTCATCACTAGTACCAGTGTCATCACTAGTACCAGTGTCATCACTAGTACCAGTGTCATCACTAGTACCAGTGTCATCACTAGTACCAGTGTCATCACTAGTACCAGTGTCATCTCCACTAGTACCAGTGTCATCACTAGTACCAGTGTCATCTCCACTAGTACCAGTGTCATCCCCACTAGTCCCAGTGTCATCACTAGTACCAGTGTCATCTCCACTAGTGCCAGTGTCATCCTCACTGGTACCAGTGTCATCACTAGTACCAGTGTCAACTCCACTAGTACCAGTGTCATCTCCACTAGTACCAGTATCATCACTAGTACCAGTGTCATCTCGACTAATACCTGTGTCATCACTAGTACCAGTGTCATCTCCACTAGTACCAGTGTCATCTCCACTAGTACCAGTGTCATCACTAGTACCAGTGTCATCACTAGTACCAGTGTCATCACTAGTACCAGTGTCATCTCCACTAGTACCAGTGTCATCACTAGTACCAGTGTCATCTCCACTAGTACCAGTGTCATCACTAGTACCAGTGTCATCACTAGTACCAGTGTCATCACTAGTACCAGTGTCATCACTAGTACCAGTGTCATCACTAGTACCAGTGTCATCTTGTCATCACTAGTACCAGTGTCATCACTAGTACCAGTGTCATCACTAGTACCAGTGTCATCACTAGTACCAGTGTCATCACTAGTACCAGTGTCATCACTAGTACCAGTGTCATCACTAGTACCAGTGTCATCACTAGTACCAGTGTCATCACTAGTACAAGTATCATCACTAGTACCAGTGTCTAGTACCAGTGTCACTAGTACCAGTGTCATCACTAGTACCAGTGTCATCACTAGTACCAGTGTCATCACTAGTACCAGTGTCAGTACCAGTGTCATCACTAGTACCAGTGTCATCACTAGTACCAGTGTCATCACTAGTAGCAGTCCAGTGTCATCACTAGTAACAGTGTCATCACTAGTACCTGTGTCATCACTAGTATCAGTGTCATCACTAGTACCAGTGTCATTACTAGTACCAGTGTCATCACTAGTACCAGTGTCATCACTAGTACCAGTGTCATCACTAGTACCAGTGTCATCACTAGTACCAGTGTCATCACTAGTACCAGTGTCATCACTAGTATCAGTGTCATCACTAGTACCAGTGTCATCACTAGTACCAGTGTCATCACTAGTACCAGTGTCATCACTAGTATCAGTGTCATCACTAGTACCAGTGTCATCACTAGTACCAGTGTCATCACTAGTACCAGTGTCATCACTAGTACCAGTGTCATCACTAGTACCAGTGTCATCACTAGTACCAGTGTCATCACTAGTACCAGTGTCATCACTAGTACCAGTGTCATCACTAGTATCAGTGTCATCACTAGTACCAGTGTCATCACTAGTACCAGTGTCATCACTAGTTCCAGTGTCATCACTAGTATCAGTGTCATCACTAGTATCAGTGTCATCACTAGTATCAGTGTCATCACTAGTGTACACAGTGTCATCACTAGTACCAGTGTCATCACTAGTACCAGTGTCAATGTCGGTTCTCTGAACCATTCATCTACAAACCTGTCAGACACTGCAATTTCTTGGGATCTTAATACTTGGGAATTCTTCGCTTGCCTATTTCTTGGGCACGACCTACTTCAAGTGGTGACCTGTATTTAATCAGTGGTGACCTGTACTTCAGTGGTGACCTGTACTTCAATGGTGACCTGTACTTAATCAGTGGTGAGCTGTACTTAACTCAGTGGTGACCTGTACTTAACTCTGTGAAGAAGTGTCTTGTTTGCTCCCGTGGACTGAACCAAGATGCCCTCCATCGAGCAACTTTACCAGCAACTTAAGGAAGAATTGAGGGCAGCGAAGATGGAGATACGGCGATTGACCGAGGAAAACAAGAGGATTCGTAGTAGTCCTCCTGTTTCGAGTCCTCAGGTCAAGAAGGGATCGTGGTTAGTGGCTGGACAGCAGGAGACGACGAAGTTGACGATCAAGAAGACGAATGGAAAGCCAGAAACGATGAAGAAGAAAGAGACTGCTGTGGAAACTCCCGTGGAAACCTCCAACGCATTCTCGGTGCTACCCGATGAATGTGAGTCGACTACTGGGATCGTCACGACGAACGACAACAAGGAAGGTAAGAATATTGTTGTTGTTGGGGATAGCCAGGTTAGATACATGGATAGGGCATTCTGCTTGAAGGACAGGAGTAGGAGACAAAGGGTATGCTTTCCTGGGGCTGGGATGGAGGACATTGTTAGCCGGCTTGACAACATCATGAACGGTAATGGGATCAATCCTATTATTTGCCTCAGTGCTGGAGGCAATGATGTAGGCAAGCGTAGAAGTGAGGATTTAGTTAGAAAGTTCAGGACAGCTATAGACATGATTAGGAAGAAGGGGGGGCGCCCTGTTATATGTGGCATTTTGCCAAGAAGAGGTGTTGGTAATGAATGGTTGTCCAGAGCAATTGGTATTAATTGTTGGCTGGATAAACACTGTAAGGATAATGCAGTACCATTCATTGACAACTGTATCTCAAGAAGTATAAGTAACAGAAGTCCAAAAGTTATTTTACAGCTCTATACATCACTAGTGAGGCCTCATTTAGATTATGCTGCTCAGTTTTGGTCCCCTTACTACAGGATGGACATAGACTCATTAGAGAACATACAGAGAAGAATGACTAAAATGATTTACTGTGTAAGGAACCTCCCGTATGAAGATAGACTTAAAGCCTTAAATCTCCACTCTCTGGAGAGGCATAGAATAAGGGGAGATATCATTGAAGTGTATAAGTGGATGACGGGCATAAACAAAGGAGACATTAATAAAGTACTGAGGGTGTCGAACCAGGTAAGAACCAGGAATAATGGATTTAAGTTGGATAAATTTAGATTTAGAAAGGACATAGGTAAGTACTGGTTTTCTAACAGAGTTGTAGATGCGTGGAACAGTCTTCCCAGTGGGGTGATAGAGGCTAGGACCTTGGGTAGCTTTAAGAAGAGACTGGACAAATATATGAGTGGGAGGGGCTGGGTTTGATTGGTGTCAAGGGGTACGGGAGTTATTTCTTGAGTAGCTTTAGGTAGATGTCGTTTTGATAAGGACCTGCCTCGTATGGGCCAGTAGGTCTTCTGCAGTGTTCCTACATTCTTATGTTCTTATGTTCTTAAAAGCTTTACTGAAGAAAGTTAATAAATTAGTTAGACAAGACCGGCCTCTTGTGAATCCATGCTGAGTATCATTAATCAAGCTATGCTTATCGAGATGGCTTCTTATAATCTCAGCTATAATTGACTCTAGTAATTTGCAGACAATTGAGGTCAGGCTTATTGGGCGGTAATTTGACGGTAACGACTTGTCCCCTGCTTTAAAAATAGGAATTATATTAGCCATCTTCCACATATCAGACACTACACCTGTTTGAAGAGATAAATTAAAAATATTAGTTAATGGTTCACAGAGTTCCATTTTGCATTCCTTAAGGGATAGCCAGATTAGGTACATGGATAGGGCATTCTGCTTGAAGGATAGGAGTAGGAGGCAGAGAGTCTGTTTTCCTGGGGCTGGGATGAAGGATATTGTTAGCCGTCTGGATGACATCATGAGAGGTAATGGGAGCAATCCTATTATCTGTCTCAGTGCTGGAGGCAACGATGTTGGCAGACGTAGGAGTGAGGACCTGATTAGCAGGTATAGGTCAGCAATAGAGATAATTAGGAGGAAGGGTGGGAAACCTGTCATATGTGGCATTTTGCCAAGGAGAGGAGTTGGAAATGAATGGTTGTCCAGAGCAATTGGTGTCAATTGCTGGCTGGACAAATACTGTAAAGAAAATGCGGTAACATTCATTGACAACTGGGACCTCTTCTATGGCAGAAATGACATGTATGCCAGGGATGGGGCTCACTTATCTAGGTGTGGGGTGGGAGCACTGGCCAACGCAGTGGAGGGAGCTGTTAGGTCTTTAAACTAGGAATAGTTAGTGGTATGGGTTTTGGCGGAAAAACTGTGAAGTCGAAGGGTAGTAATATGAGTACTAGGAGAACTAGTAATAGGCAAAATGAGGTGGGTATTGGAAAGCCAGTGGCACTAATTGACAAGGACAGTAATAGGTTTAGTGGAATAACAGAAAGGAGCAGGAAGGGTAAAGAGAGAGGAGGGTCTTTAAATATTTATTACACAAATAGTCGCAGTGCTAGAAATAAGATGGACGAGTTGAGACTAGTTGCTAGTGCAGGTAACATAGATGTATTTGCCATTACTGAGACGTGGTTTAATTCAAAAAGTCGGGACATGCCTGCAGAATGTCACATCCAGGGTTTTAAATTGTTCCAAGTAGATAGAAGTATCGGGAAGGGGGGTGGGGTGGCACTGTATGTCCGAGATCGTTTGAACTGTTGCATAAAAACGGGTATTAAGTCTGAAGTAACACATACAGAGTCTGTTTGGATAGAATTTTCAGAGGGACATGAAAAATTAATTTTAGGAGTGATATACCGTCCCCCAAATTTAGATAGGGACCAGGGGAGACTACTATGGGAGGAAATTGTTAGGGCCACAAGGCACGATAATGTAGTAATTCTAGGAGACTTTAACTTTAGTCATATTGATTGGAATTTCTTAACTGGGAATTTAGAATCATACGACTTCATAGAAGTAGTTCAGGATTGTTTTTTGAAGCAGTTTGTGACAGAACCTACAAGGGGTAATAACCTGCTTGACTTAGTTCTGGCAAACAATGAATCCCTTGTTAATAATTTAGAAGTTTCAGAGGAACTGGGTGCTAGCGACCACAAATCAATTACATGTAGAATTGAATGGAAGTATGATAGTAGGGATAACTCAGTAACAGTCCCAGATTTTCGCTTAGCAGATTACGATGGGCTTAGAGAACACTTGTCATCTGTTGACTGGGGTAACGAAGAGAGCTATCAATATGACAGTTTTCTGAGCACAATACATGCTGCTCAAAGAACGTTTATCCCTTACAAGGAAATTAGATCAAATAGAAATGACCCAAAATGGATGAATAATAGGCTGAAATATCTACTAGGGCATAAAAAAGGAATTTATAGGCGTATCAAAAGAGGCGAGGGTCATCTTATGAATCAGTATATTGACATTAAGAGGGACATTAAAAAGGGGATAAGAAAAGCTAAAAGGGACTATGAAATTAAAGTTGCTAGGGATTCTAAAACTAACCCAAAAAGTTTTTTCCAGGTCTATAGAACAAAAGTCAGAGATAAGATAGGTCCCCTTAAAAATAATTATGGGCATCTTACTGACAAAGAGAATGAAATGTGCTCGATTTTAAATAATTATTTTCTCTCGGTTTTTACACAGGAAGACACTAATAATATTCCGGTAATTAATTTTTATAGTGGATCAGAAGAAGATAAATTATGTAACATCACAGTCACTAGTGAAATGGTTGTGAAGCAGATAGACCGACTGAAGCAAAATAAGTCACCGGGTCCTGATGAGGTTTTTTCAAGGGTTCTAAAGGAATGCAAAATGGAAGTCTGTGATCCATTAACTAATATTTTTAATTTATCTCTTCAAACAGGTGTAGTGTCTGATATGTGGAAGATGGCTAATGTAATTCCTATTTTTAAAACAGGGGACAAGTCGTTACCGTCAAATTACCGCCCAATAAGCCTGACCTCAATTGTAGGCAAATTACTAGAGTCAATTATAGCTCAGAATATAAGAAGCCATCTCGATAAGCATAGCTTGATTAATGATACTCAGCATGGATTCACAAGAGGCCGGTCTTGTCTAACTAATTTATTAACTTTCTTCAGTAAAGCTTTTGAGGCTGTTGACCACGATAAAGAATTTGATATTATTTACTTAGATTTTAGTAAGGCATTTGATAGAGTTCCGCACCAAAGACTGTTGAATAAAGTAGCAGCTCATGGCATTGGGGGAAGGGTGCTCTCGTGGATCGAATCATGGCTCACAGACAGGAAGCAGAGAGTGTCCATAAATGGGGTTAAATCCGAGTGGGGATCAGTAACAAGTGGCGTTCCACAGGGATCAGTCTTGGGCCCGTTGTTGTTTATAATATATATCAATGATCTTGATGAAGGAATTACTAGTGATATGAGCAAATTCGCCGATGACACGAAGATAGGTAGGATAATTGATTCAAGCGTAGATGTTATGGAACTTCAGGAGGATTTAGACAAACTCTACTCTTGGTCAGAAAAGTGCCAGATGCAGTTCAATGTAGATAAATGCAAGGTTCTGAAGCTCGGGAGTGTCCATAACCCTAGCACTTATAAGTTAAATAATGTAGAACTTAACCATACAGATTGCGAAAAGGACTTGGGGGTTATGGTAAGCAGCAACCTTAAACCAAGACAGCAATGAGGAAATGGTATGGTGATACCGACAAGATGTGGAAAAAGACACTTATGTACAGTTCAGGACATTTATTAAAGGAAACGTTTCGCCACGAGTGGCTTCTTCAGTCCTAATACAGAGAAAACTAAGAAAACACACATATATATAGTGGTGGGAGTCAGGTGAGGTGAAGCGTGGGTAGAGGTGGTAATAGTAGTAGTAGTAGTAATGGAACTAAGGAGGTGAGGTTAGAGAGGGACCTGCTGGCATCAAGTAACACCAGTTCCCAGGATGGGTAATATCCTCTTGCTTAGTAATTTTGAAATACTGTAACTACCGGATTTTTGCTTTATAGTGTTACTGACAGAAATTAGTGCAGCTTCAATGCATTTTCTCCGTCTTAAGTCGTCTTCTTTAATAACTAGTTTAGCTTCATTGAATTTCATGAGGTGTCCAACATCGTCTCTATGTTGAACACATGCGTTTTTGCGGTCATCATTTCTGCAAGCATTTTTGTGTTCTGCTATTCTAATGTCCAGAGTTCTGGCTGTTTCCCCTACATATACTTTGTCACACCCCCCACATGGTATAGTGTAGATTCCTGCACTTGTGCCAGAATCATGCTTGGGTTTTTGTATCAGGTTCCTAATAGTAGTTGAAGAGCTGGTAGATATTTTAGCCAGTTTTCTGTCAAACATTTTTGAAACATTAGTGGCAACGTTGCTGACCGGTAAAACGATGTAACTTGGAGGCTTTTCTTCAATTTGATAGGTGTTGGTCTTGCTGAGGATACGTGTTGCACGTTTCCTGCAGTCACGTATGAAGTGTAGGGGAAAGTGTAGTGAACTAAAAGAGTTGGTGATGTATGTACATTCTTCTTCGAGGAACTGCGGACTGGAAATTCTGTAGGCTCTCAGAAAGAAGCCAATAACTACCCCTCTTTTAGTTCTTGTGTCATGGTGAGAGAAGAAATGTAGAAGATCATTCTTGTAGGTAGGCTTCCGGTAGACTTTAAAAGAAAGTTTGCTTTCCCCTGTGCGTAAGAGAACGTCGAGAAAAGGTAACTGGTTGTCCTTCTCCTCCTCTAGAGTAAATTTAATAGTAGGTTCCAGAGTGTTGATGGTGTTGAGGATGCCCTGTACGTCAAGATTTTTGGGTACAATGACCAAAATATCATCTACGTACCGCATCCAAGTAACTGAACGAGGGATGTTATTGAGGATCCTTCTTGATTCCAGGTCCTCCATATATAAATTGGCAAGAACTGCACTAAGGGGGGATCCCATGGCTAGTCCGAAGAGTTGTTTGTACTTCTTGTCCTCGAACCTAAAACAGTTATAACGAACACAAAGTTCGACAAGGCTCACAAAATCTTGGCGGGGTACAGGTAACTCTGTATCATCTTTAATCACCCTGCGAAGAAGATCAATGGCTTGATCAACTGGGACATTGGTGAATAAGGCAGTCACGTCAAAACTTGCAAGCTTCTTATCACTCATGTCGAGATCCCTGATACGGTTAAGGAGGTCACCCGAATGCTTTAGATGAGCCTGACTGATTGTACCCAGGAGCTTTGACAAATATTTCGCCAAAACTCCTGCTAGACTGTGAGGGGCGCTGCCGATACCAGATGTAATGGGTCTCATAGGCACATTTGGTTTGTGGGTCTTTGGTAAACCATAAAGTCTAGCTGACTTGGGGTTGGTAGGGATGAGGCGCAAGAGCTTTTTACCTTCTTCTGATTTCCTGAGTATACTGCGGGTCTTACTGAGAAAAGAATCTGTTTCTTTCCTCCATGCATGTTCGGGGATGGAAACGTATGTGTTGGCGTCGTTCAATAAATCTTGCATCTTACTAACGTAGTCTGTACTGTTGAGGATGACCACTCCTCCTCCTTTGTCCGCTGTGGTGATGAGAATATCATTATTGGTAGCTAAGTGTTTGAGTGCCTCCTGAAGGCACACAGCTTCAAGAACCGTTCCTCTTTTCTGCAAGACTGCATAGAAGAAATGGTCGCACCTAGATCCACTCCACACCATCTCACGGATTCTAAACATCCCTTCTCTCCTGCTACTTACCACTATCTACGAGAGTGCAAGGAAGATCTATCAGCTTGCTCCAAAGATTATTTCCATAGTGCTCACCTAGCTCTCACTTCCCTTCCCACTCCTGACAGACGCACCGCCGAACACATCCTAAGCAAAGTTACCACCGCCAACCTACAGCAGAAACTACGGCTCTCAAGAAAACTTGCCTCTCTCTGTCAACACAGCAAATGGAAAGATATTGGTAGAGCTGACATCATCAATAACCTTTCTTCTTATGTTCTCAGTGATACAGAATCCGAAGCACTCAGCTTAGGTCTCAAGTTTGCTACTGGCATACGGAAGCCTAAATGCGAGTTAGACACAGTGATCAAAAACCATTTCTTCGGTGACTCTGAGTTTAACAAAGGTTTCATACAAGGACTTATTGCAGCTGCAGTTTCTGAACCTAGTCGTCCAGTCATTCCTCGTCGCTACATCCAGGCACTCAAACACTTAGCTACCAATAATGATATTCTCATCACCACAGCGGACAAAGGAGGAGGAGTGGTCATCCTCAACAGTACAGACTACGTTAGTAAGATGCAAGATTTATTGAACGACGCCAACACATACGTTTCCATCCCCGAACATGCATGGAGGAAAGAAACAGATTCTTTTCTCAGTAAGACCCGCAGTATACTCAGGAAATCAGAAGAAGGTAAAAAGCTCTTGCGCCTCATCCCTACCAACCCCAAGTCAGCTAGACTTTATGGTTTACCAAAGACCCACAAACCAAATGTGCCTATGAGACCCATTACATCTGGTATCGGCAGCGCCCCTCACAGTCTAGCAGGAGTTTTGGCGAAATATTTGTCAAAGCTCCTGGGTACAATCAGTCAGGCTCATCTAAAGCATTCGGGTGACCTCCTTAACCGTATCAGGGATCTCGACATGAGTGATAAGAAGCTTGCAAGTTTTGACGTGACTGCCTTATTCACCAATGTCCCAGTTGATCAAGCCATTGATCTTCTTCGCAGGGTGATTAAAGATGATACAGAGTTACCTGTACCCCGCCAAGATTTTGTGAGCCTTGTCGAACTTTGTGTTCGTTATAACTGTTTTAGGTTCGAGGACAAGAAGTACAAACAACTCTTCGGACTAGCCATGGGATCCCCCCTTAGTGCAGTTCTTGCCAATTTATATATGGAGGACCTGGAATCAAGAAGGATCCTCAATAACATCCCTCGTTCAGTTACTTGGATGCGGTACGTAGATGATATTTTGGTCATTGTACCCAAAAATCTTGACGTACAGGGCATCCTCAACACCATCAACACTCTGGAACCTACTATTAAATTTACTCTAGAGGAGGAGAAGGACAACCAGTTACCTTTTCTCGACGTTCTCTTACGCACAGGGGAAAGCAAACTTTCTTTTAAAGTCTACCGGAAGCCTACCTACAAGAATGATCTTCTACATTTCTTCTCTCACCATGACACAAGAACTAAAAGAGGGGTAGTTATTGGCTTCTTTCTGAGAGCCTACAGAATTTCCAGTCCGCAGTTCCTCGAAGAAGAATGTACATACATCACCAACTCTTTTAGTTCACTACACTTTCCCCTACACTTCATACGTGACTGCAGGAAACGTGCAACACGTATCCTCAGCAAGACCAACACCTATCAAATTGAAGAAAAGCCTCCAAGTTACATCGTTTTACCGGTCAGCAACGTTGCCACTAATGTTTCAAAAATGTTTGACAGAAAACTGGCTAAAATATCTACCAGCTCTTCAACTACTATTAGGAACCTGATACAAAAACCCAAGCATGATTCTGGCACAAGTGCAGGAATCTACACTATACCATGTGGGGGGTGTGACAAAGTATATGTAGGGGAAACAGCCAGAACTCTGGACATTAGAATAGCAGAACACAAAAATGCTTGCAGAAATGATGACCGCAAAAACGCATGTGTTCAACATAGAGACGATGTTGGACACCTCATGAAATTCAATGAAGCTAAACTAGTTATTAAAGAAGACGACTTAAGACGGAGAAAATGCATTGAAGCTGCACTAATTTCTGTCAGTAACACTATAAAGCAAAAATCCGGTAGTTACAGTATTTCAAAATTACTAAGCAAGAGGATATTACCCATCCTGGGAACTGGTGTTACTTGATGCCAGCAGGTCCCTCTCTAACCTCACCTCCTTAGTTCCATTACTACTACTACTACTATTACCACCTCTACCCACGCTTCACCTCACCTGACTCCCACCACTATATATATGTGTGTTTTCTTAGTTTTCTCTGTATTAGGACTGAAGAAGCCACTCGTGGCGAAACGTTTCCTTTAATAAATGTCCTGAACTGTACATAAGTGTCTTTTTCCACAAGACAGCAATGCCTAAGCGTACGTAATAAGGCAAATAGATTACTGGGATTTATATCAAGAAGTGTAAGCAACAGAAGTCCAGAGGTCATACTGCAGCTTTATACATCATTAGTAAGGCCTCACCTAGATTATGCAGCTCAATTCTGGTCTCCATATTACAGAATGGACATAAATTCGTTAGAAAACATTCAGCGTAGGATGACTAAATTAATACATAGCATTAGAAATCTTCCTTATGAAGAAAGATTGAAGACACTTAAGTTACATTCACTTGTTAGACGAAGAATGAGGGGAGACCTGATCGAAGTGTATAAGTGGAAGATAGGTATTAATAAAGGGGATATTAACAAGGTCTTGAGGATATCTCTCCAAGAGAGAACCCGCAGTAATGGATTTAAATTAGATAAGTTTAGATTTAGAAAGGACATAGGAAAGTATTGGTTTGGAAATAGGGTAGTAGATGAGTGGAACAGTCTACCTAGTTGGGTTATTGAGGCTAGAACTTTGGGTAGTTTCAAATTTAGGTTGGATAAATACATGAGTGGGATGGGTTGGATTTGAGTGGGACTTGCACATCAGAGCTTATTTCTTGGGTAGCATTGAAAATTGGGTTGGTCAAATGTTTGTTAGTGGGATGAATTGTAAAGGACCTGCCTAGTATGGGCCAACAGGCCTGCTGCAGTGTTCCTCCTTTCTTATGTTCTTATGTTCTAAGAACCCTTGAAAAAAACCTCATCAGGACCCGGTGACTTATTTTGCTTCAGTCTGTCTATCTGCTTCACAACCATTTCACTAGTGACTGTGATGTTACATAATTTATCTTCTTCTGGCCCACTATAAAAATTTTCATTGTCATTTTTTTTTTTGCCTACTAGCTCATTTTGATGACGTTCAATTCCCTTAAGTCCTACAAATTTGTGTGTTCAGTAATTCAGTGTTACCCTGCTTAGGTGTTCTAGTTTTTTTTTTTTTTTGTTCATTTCTGCACCAATTATGTTTTTGCATATTATTTTATTCTATTCGCCCTCACATTATCACATTGTTTATCTGAGCAGAACGGTTCTAATGTGCGCCGACGCCACAGTTAGCTGCGTGTTCGAACACATGTGCTCAGTGTCAACAATCACTCCGCCTCACCATAACATCCTCAGCATAAACATTTCCTCTGCCTCTCTTACACCTCCTTCATTCGTTAAGATTAACGCATTATCCTTTGCTTCTCCATCCTCTTTCCATCATTCTAATACCGTAGAAGTCAAATAGAAGGCCCAGAATTTATAACACCTGGAGCATAACTGAAGAGGGTTTCAGGGGTCAACGCCCCCGCGGCCCGGTCTGTGACCAGGCCTCATGGTGGATCAAGGCCTGATCATCCAGCGTGTTATTGTTGGCCACACGCAACCCGATATACGAACCACAGCCTGGCTGGTCAGGTACTGACTTTAGGTGCATGTCCAGTGCCTTCTTGTAGACAGCCAGGAGTGTTGAAGACACTCAGAGGTCTATTGGTAATCCCACTTATGTATGCTAGGAGGCAGTTGAACTTGAAATTGAAATTGATATGGAGAAATTTCTCCAGGAAGGGGGTATCAGCCCTTACAGCCCCTATCAACCATCTTCAGCTCTCCTGAGGAACTTAAGGGACTCAGCCCTCCTGATAGGGCAAATGGCGTTTTTCTTTCTGATCAACATATGAAGCAGATGCAGTTCCAGCATTTTTCAATAAGTAACACCACCTCTTGTTGCACCACAGTGTTCATTGCAATACGAGTGACAGTTAAATGTGAATTAGAATCTTCACCGTAGAAGGAAAATTACAGGAAAAACCAGCATCACTTTATTTACAATGTGTGACAATAATTAACAGTCATCGATATGTAGATATCCGGAAATTTATCAGTGGTATTGAACACTCTGATAATGTTTAGAAAGGAACATAACAACATAAGAAGGAACACTGCAACAGGCCTACTGACCCATATGGAGCAGGTCCATGTCCCCCCTCCCGGATTAGACCAATGACCCTCCCCGGATTAGCCCAATGACCCACCCAGTCTGATCATCTCCACTCAAGGATGGAGCACTGCACCAGACCCAGCAGCACATGCTAGTCAGGTTCAACTCACACCAACTCATGTATTTATCTAACCTATTTTTAAAACTACACAACGTTTTAGCCTCAATAACTGTACTCGGGAGTTTGTTCCACTGATCCACAACTCTATTACCAAACAAGTGCTTTCCTATATCCTTTCTGAATCTGAAATTTCCCAACTTGAAACCATTGCTGCGAGTCCTGTCTTAGCTGGAAATTTTCAGCAAGCTATTTACATCCACTTTATTTATTCCTGTTTTCCATTTATACACCTAGATCATATCATCCCTAATTCTACGCCTTTCGAGAGAGTGCAGATTCAGGGCCCTCAGTCTATCCTCATAGGGAAGATTTTTGATACATGGGATCATCTTTGCCATCCTCCTCTGTATGTTTTCCAGAGCATTTATATCCATCCTGTAATATGGTGACCAGAACTGAGCAGCATAGTCTAAATGAGGCCTAACCGAGGATATATAGAGTTGAAGAACAGCCTGAGGACTTCTATTATTTATACTTCTAGATATGAAGCCAAGAATTCTGTTAGCTTTATTGCGAACACTAATGCACTGTTGTCTTGGTTTTAGGTTACTGCTAACCAGAACTCTTAAATCCTTTACGCAATCAGTATCATTAATATCTACATTATTTAGTTTATATGTGGCATGGTTATTTAACTGTCCAACATTTAGAACTTTGCATTTGTCAATATTAAACTGCATCTGCCACTTCTCCGATCATTGCATCAGTCTATTCAAATCATCCTGGAGTGCTCTAGTGTCCTCATTAGAATGAATTGGACGGCCTATTTTGGTGTCATCAGCAAATTTGCTTATGTCGCTATTTATTCCCTTATCTATGTCGTTTATGTAAATTGTGAACAACAACGGGCCCAACACTGACCCCTGTGGAACACCGCTTGTGACGTGCCCCCATTCTGATTTCTCCCCATTTATGCAAACTGTCTGCTGCCTATTTGTCAGCCATGCCTCTACCCAGGAAAAAATTTCCTCCTATTCCGAGTGCCTTAAGTTTCCTCAATAGCCTCCGATGAGGAACTCTATCGAAAGCCTTACTGAAGTCCATATACACAATATCATATTCATTACCATGATCTACTTCCTCAGACACCTTAGTGAAAAAAGTTAGTAAATTCGTAAGACAGGAACGCCCTTTTGTAAAACCGTGTTGAGATTCATTAATCAATCTCTGCCTGTCAAGATGGCTACGAATTGCCGAAGCAATTCGTAGCCATAAATTATCCACCGTCTTCCCCTCCTTCCCCCATAAATTATCCACCGTCTTCCCCTCCATCCCCCATAAATTATCCACGGGCTTCCCCTCCTTCCCCCATAAATTATCCACCGTCTTCCCCTCCTTCCCCCATAAATTATCCACGGGCTTCCCCTCCTTCCCCCATAAATTATCCACGGGCTTCCCCTCCTTCCCCCATAAATTATCCACGGGCTTCCCCTCCTTCCCCCATAAATTATCCACGGGCTTCCCCTCCTTCCCCCATAAATCATCCACGGGCTTCCCCTCCTTCCCCCATAAATTATCCACGGGCTTCCCCTCCTTCCCCCATAAATCATCCACGGGCTTCCCCTCCTTCCCCCATAAATTATCCACGGGCTTCCCCTCCTTCCCCCATAAATTATCCACCGGCTTCCCCACAATCATCCTTCCCAGAAGTTTATTATACATCAGATGACGACGAAGATCCAGAACAAAACGCCCAGAATTTCTTCAAGAGAAGAAGAATTACTCTGATTTTAGTCAATGAATTGCACCTTTTTTTAATGAATTTGTATATTTTTTGGTTGGATGTATATGAAATGTATATGAAATAAATAAATGAATAATTGTTGTATTTGTTGTATAATATGACGCCATGTATGTAGACAGCCTGTACTGTCTGCACAGACAGCCCATGCTGTCTGTCAGCTTAGTTCATATTTCGCGCCACTCAAGTGCTGCCACCTATAGGCCTAGCCACTTCAGTATGCCCAGACTTGCCTCACTCTCACTCACACAGCGGCCTGGCATCAACACACAAGGCCTCCCAGCTCTCTCTCGTGGGCATGGCCCTGCCCGGGCCATGGGCACAAACACACAAGCCTGTGTATCCCACAACGACTTAACAATAAAGTAAGAAGCCTCCGAAGAAGTTTATCATTCACACCCCGCTTACAGCCTACCAAACAAGCCCGTTATATGTATGGTTATCACGTGACGTCACACATGTTTTAGCCAATAAGAGTAAGATACTTGTTTAGACTTGTACTCCTGAAGGGATGGTTACCAATTGGGCGGATGTTCAAAAGTGATGCAATATTCAGAGTAGTGACGTCATTGATGGTTGTCACGTGACGTCACACTTGCTTAGACCTGCATTATTTAAGAGAAAGTACCAGAGGAGATCTCGAAACTTGATCCAAAGAGTTGGAGACTACAAGAAAATAAAAAATGTCGAAAATATTTGGGGGATGGAATGGAGAGGGAAGTCATGATCCAAGGAAGTGCAGCAGGAATATTTGGGCATAGAGGGTATGGGAGATGGAAATGGGTAGTGGGAGATGTGGGGGGAAATGGAGGATAAATCTTTGATGCAAGGAGATGGGGAGCATAAGAAAATGAAATTAAAAAAAAAAATCGAAAAAATTGGGAAAAAATTCGGGGATCGGGGGCGATCCGGCGGACGCTGGAGAAGGCGCTGCAGGGGCGGCGAAGGTCGGTGCTGGTGCAGGTGGGCGCGGGCGTGGGAGCGGGCATGTGGGCATGGGCATGTGGGCATGCGAGCACGGCACGGGTGGGACGCGCGAGTGGTGGGGGGAGGGGGCTGCGGGTGAGGTGGTCGAGGGTGAGGTTAAGGTCATTAGCACTAAAGTGAGAAATTTCACACCTATGTAGGGGTGAAGGAGCGACCGGAAGTGGGAAACTGGAAGCAACATCTAGACCGGAAGTAACACCTAGGTGTTACTCCCAAGCCATACAGCCGCTTTCTTCACTACAGGGATGGACCAGTGGAAGTAGGTCATACAAAAAGGATGGACCAGTGGAAGTAGGTCATACCCAAGGGATGGACCAGTGGAAGTAGGTCATACCCAAGGGATGGACCACTGGAAGTAGGTCATACAAAAAGGATGGACCAGTGGAAGTAGGTCATACCCAAGGGATGGACCAGTGGAAGTAGGTTATACCCAAGGAATGGACCACTGGAAGTAGGTCATACCCAAGGGATGGATCAGTGGAAGTAGGTCATACTCAAGTGATGGACCAGTGGAAGTAGGTCATACCCAAGGGATGGACCAGTGGAAGTAGGTCATACCCAATGGATGGACCAGTGGAAGTAGGTCATACTCAAGTGATGGACCAGTGGAAGTATGTCATACCCAAGGGATGGACCAGTGGAAGTAGGTCATACCCAAGGCATGGGTCAGTGGAAGTAGGTCATACCCAATGGATGGACCAGTGGAAGTAGGTCATACCCCAGGGATGGACCAGTGGAAGTAGGTCAAACCCAAGGGATGGACCAGTGGAAGTAGGTCATACCCCAGGGATGGACCAGTGGAAGTAGGTCATACCCCAGGGATGGACCAGTGGAAGTAGGTCATAACCCAGGGATCGGCCAATGGAAGTAGGTCATAACGCAGGGATGGACCAATGGAAGTAGGTCATACCCCAGGGATGGACCAGTGGCAGTAGGTCATACCCCAGGGATGGACAAGTGGAAGTAGGTCATAACCCAGGGATGGACGAATGGAAGTAGGTCATACCCCAGGGATGCACCAGTGGAAGTAGGTCATAACCCAGGGATAGACCAGTGGAAATAGGTCATACCCCAGGGATGGACCAGTGGAAGTAGGTCATACCCAGGGATGGACCAGTGTAAGCAGGTCATACCCAGGGATGGACCAGTGGAAGTACATCATACACAAGGGATGGACCAGAGGAAGTAGGTCATAACCAGGGATGAACCAGTGGAAGCAGGTCATACCCAGCGATGGACCTGTGGAAGTAGGTCATACCCCAGGGATGGACAAGTGGAAGCAGGTCATACCCAGGGATGGACCAGTGGAAGTAGGTCATACCCCAGGGATGAACCAGTGGAAGTAGGTCATACCCCAGGGATGGACAAGTGGAAGTAGGTCATAACCCAGGGATGGACCAATGGAAGTAGGTCATACTCCAGGGATGGACCAGTGGAAGTAGGTCATACCCAGGAATGGACCAGTGGAAACAGGTCATACCCAGGAATGGACCAGTGGAAGTAGGTCATACCCAGGGATGGACCAGTGGAAGTAGGTCATGCCCCAGGGATTGACAAGTGGAAGTAGGTCATAGCCAGGGATGGACCAATGGAAGTAGGTCATACCCAGGGATGGACCAGTGGAAGTAGGTCATGCCCCAGGGATTGACAAGTGGAAGTAGGTCATACCCAGGGATGGAACAATGGAAGTAGGTCATACCCAGGGATGGACCAGTGGAAGTAGGTCATACCCAGGAATGGACCAGTGGAAGCAGGTCATACCCAGGAATGGACCAGTGGAAGTAGGTCATACCCAGGGATGGACCAGTGGAAGTAGGTCATGCCCCAGGGATTGACAAGTGGAAGTAGGTCATAGCCAGGGATGGACCAATGGAAGTAGGTCATACCCAGGGATGGACCAGTGGAAGTAGGTCATGCCCCAGGGATTGACAAGTGGAAGTAGGTCATACCCAGGGATGGACCAGTGGAAGTAGGTCATGCCCCAGGGATTGACAAGTGGAAGTAGGTCATACCCAGGGATGGACCAGTGGAAGCAGGTCATACCCAGGAATGGAGCAGTGGAAGCAGGTCATACCCAGGAATGGACAAATGGAAGTAGGTCATACCCCAGGGATGGACCAGTGGAAGTAGGTCATGCCCCAGGGATTGACAAGTGGAAGTAGGTCACACCCAGGGATGGACCAATGGAAGTAGGTCATACCCAGGGATGGACCAGTGGAAGCAGGTCATACCCAGGGATGGACCAGTGGAAGTAGGTCATACCCAGGGATGGACAAGTGGAAACAGGTCATACCCAGGGATGGATCAGTGGAAGCAGGTCATACCCAGGGATGGACAAGTGGAAGCAGGTCATACCCAGGGATGGACAAGTGGTAACAGGTCATACCCAGGGATGGACCAGTGGAAGCAGGTCATACCCAGGGATGGACCAGTGGAAGCACGTCATACCCAGGGATGGACAAGTGGTAACAGGTCATACCCAGGGATGGACCAGTGGAAGCAGGTCATACCCAGGGATGGACCAGTGGAAGCAGGTCATACCCAGGGATGGACCAGTGGAAGCAGGTCATACCCAGGGATGGACCAGTGGAAGCAGGTCATACCCAGGGATGGACCAGTGGAAGCAGGTCATACCCAGGGATGGACCAGTGGAAGCAGGTCATACCCAGGGATGGACAAGTGGTAACAGGTCATACCCAGGGATGGATCAGTGGAAGCAGGTCATACCCAGGGATGGACCAGTGGAAGCAGGTCATACCCAGTTATGGACCAGTGGAAGTAGGTCATACCCCAGGGATGGACCAGTGGAAGCAGGTCATACCCAGGGATGGACCAGTGGATGCAGGTCATACCCAGGGATGGACAAGTGGTAACAGGTCATACCCAGGGATGGACCAGTGGAAGTAGGTCATACCCAGGGATGGACCAGTGGAAGTAGGTCATACCCAGGGATGGACCAGTGGAAGTAGGTCATACCCAGGGATGGACCAGTGGAAGCAAGTCATACCCAGGGATGGACCAGTGGAAGCAGGTCATACCCAGGGATGGACAAGTGGAAACAGGTCATACCCAGGGATGGACCAGTGGAAGCAGTTCATACCCAGGGATGGACCAGTGGAAGCAGGTCATACCCAGGGATGGACCAGTAGGAGTTAAGACGACTGTTGACATGACTTCTGAACTAGCTACTATGACGTTGCTGTGTCTGACAAGTACATGCATGATAAAGAAATCCGACAAGGTAAAGTATCTGACACATGTGCAACAACTGGATACTTTTATTTGTGGAAGTTTGGTCATCCAGTGGGTTTTATTTGTGGAAGTTTGGTCATCCAGTGGGTTTTATTTGTGGAAGTTTGGTCATCCAGTGGGTTTTATTTGTGGAAGTTTGGTCATCCAGTGGGTTTTATTTGTGGAAGTTTGGTCATCCAGTGGGTTTTATTTGTGGAAGTTTGGTCATCCAGTGGGTGTTATTTGTGGAAGTTTGGTCATCCAGTGGGTTTTATTTGTGGAAGTTTGGTCATCCAGTGGGTGTTATTTGTGGAAGTTTGGTCATCCAGTGGGTTTTATTTGTGGAAGTTTGGTCATCCAGTGGGTTTTATTTGTGGAAGTTTGGTCATCCAGTGGGTTTTATTTGTGGAAGTTTGGTCATCCAGTGGGTGTTATTTGTGGAAGTTTGGTCATCCAGTGGTGTGTTTTATTTGTGGAAGTTTGGTCATCCAGTGGGTTTTATTTGTGGAAGTTTGGTCATCCAGTGGGTTTTATTTGTGGAAGTTTGGTCATCCAGTGGGTTTTATTTGTGGAAGTTTGGTCATCCAGTGGGTTTTATTTGTGGAAGTTTGGTCATCCAGTGTGGGTTTTATTTGTGGAAGTTTGGTCATCCAGTGGGTTTTATTTGTGGAAGTTTGGTCATCCAGTGGGTTTTATTTGTGGAAGTTTGGTCATCCAGTGGGTTTTATTTGTGGAAGTTTGGTCATCCAGTGGGTTTTATTTGTGGAAGTTTGGTCATCCAGTGGGTTTTATTTGTGGAAGTTTGGTCATCCAGTGGGTTTTATTTGTGGAAGTTTGGTCATCCAGTGGGTTTTATTTGTGGAAGTTTGGTCATCCAGTGGGTTTTATTTGTGGAAGTTTGGTCATCCAGTGGGTTTTATTTGTGGAAGTTTGGTCATCCAGTGGGTTTTATTTGTGGAAGTTTGGTCATCCAGTGGGTTTTAGTTTGGTCATCCAGTGGGTTTTATTTGTGGAAGTTTGGTCATCCAGTGGGTTTTATTTGTGGAAGTTTGGTCATCCAGTGGTCATCCAGTTGGTTTTATTTGTGGAAGTTTTATTTGTGGAAGTTTGGTCATCCAGTGGGTTTTATTTTATTTGTGGAAGTTTGGTCATCCAGTGGGTTTTATTTGTGGAAGTTTGGTCATCCAGTGGGTTTTATTTGTGGAAGTTTGGTCATCCAGTGGGTTTTATTTGTGGAAGTTTGGTCATCCAGTGGGTTTTATTTGTGGAAGTTTGGTCATCCAGTGGGTTTTATTTGTGGAAGTTTGGTCATCCAGTGGGTTTTATTTGTGGAAGTTTGGTCATCCAGTGGGTTTTATTTGTGGAAGTTTGGTCATCCAGTGGGTTTTATTTGTGGAAGTTTGGTCATCCAGTGGGTTTTATTTGTGGAAGTTTGGTCATCCAGTGGGTGTTATTTGTGGAAGTTTGGTCATCCAGTGGGTGTTATTTGTGGAAGTTTGGTCATCCAGTGGAAGTTTGGTCATCCAGTGGGTCATTTATTTGTGGAAGTTTGGTCATCCAGTGGGTTTTATTTGTGGAAGTTTGGTCATCCAGTGGGTTTTATTTGTGGAAGTTTGGTCATCCAGTGGGTTTTATTTGTGGAAGTTTGGTCATCCAGTGGGTTTTATTTGTGGAAGTTTGGTCATCCAGTGGGTTTTATTTGTGGAAGTCTGGTCATCCAGTGGGTGTCATTTGTGGAAGTTTGGTCATCCAGTTGGTGTCATTTGTGGAAGTTTGGTGATCCAGTGGGTTTTATTTGTGGAAGTTTGTTCATCCAGTGGGTTTAATTGTGGAAGTTTGGTCATCCAGTGGGTTTTATTTGTGGAAGTTTGGTCATCCAGTGGGTTTTATTTGTGGAAGTTTGGTCATCCAGTGGGTTTTATTTGTGGAAGTTTGGTCATCCAGTGGGTTTTATTTGTGGAAGTTTGGTCATCCAGTGGGTTTTATTTGTGGAAGTTTGGTCATCCAGTGGGTTTTATTTGTGGAAGTCTGGTCATCCAGTGGGTTTTATTTGTGGAAGTTTGGTCATCCAGTGGGTTTTATTTGTGGAAGTTTGGTCATCCAGTGGGTTTTATTTGTGGAAGTCTGGTCATCCAGTGGGTTTTATTTGTGGAAGTTTGGTCATCCAGTGGGTTTTATTTGTGGAAGTTTGGTCATCCAGTGGGTTTTATTTGTGGAAGTTTGGTCATCCAGTGGGTTTTATTTGTGGAAGTTTGGTCATCCAGTGGTCATCCAGTGGGTTTTATTTGTGGAAGTTTGGTCATCCAGTGGGTTTTATTTGTGGAAGTTTGGTCATCCAGTGGGTTTTATTTGTGGAAGTTTGGTCATCCAGTGGGTTTTATTTGTGGAAGTTTGGTCATCCAGTGGGTTTTATTTGTGGAAGTTTGGTCATCCAGTGGGTGTTATTTGTGGAAGTTTGGTCATCCAGTGGGTTTTATTTGTGGAAGTTTGGTCATCCAGTAGTTTGGTCATCCAGTGGGTTTTATTTGTGGAAGTTTGGTCATCCAGTGGGTTTTATTTGTGGAAGTTTGGTCATCCAGTGGGTTTTATTTGTGGAAGTTTGGTCATCCAGTGTGTTTTATTTGTGGAAGTTTGGTCATCCAGTGGGTTTTATTTGTGGAAGTTTGGTCATCCAGTGTGTTTTATTTGTGGAAGTTTGGTCATCCAGTGGGTTTTATTTGTGGAAGTTTGGTCATCCAGTGTGTTTTATTTGTGGAAGTTTGGTCATCCAGTGGGTTTTATTTGTGGAAGTTTGGTCATCCAGTGTGTTTTATTTGTGGAAGTTTGGTCATCCAGTGGGTTTTATTTGTGGAAGTTTGGTCATCCAGTGTGTTTTATTTGAGGAAGTTTGGTCATCCAGTGGGTTTTATTTGTGGAAGTTTGGTCATCCAGTGGGTTTTATTTGTGGAAGTTTGGTCATCCAGTGGGTTTTTTTTGTGGAAGTTTGGTCATCCAGTGTGTTTTATTTGTGGAAGTTTGGTCATCCAGTGGTTTTTTTTTGTGGAAGTTTGGTCATCCAGTGGGTTTTATTTGTGGAAGTTTGGTCATCCAGTGGGTTTTATTTGTGGAAGTTTGGTCATCCAGTGGGTTTTATTTGTGGAAGTTTGGTAATCCAGTGTGTTTTATTTGTGGAAGTTTGGTCATCCAGTGTGTTTTATTTGTGGAAGTTTGGTCATCCAGTGCGTTTTATTTGTATAAGTTTGGTCATCCAGTGGGTTTTATTTGTGGAAGTTTGGTCATCCAGTGTGTTTTATTTGTGGAAGTTTGGTCATCCAGTGGGTTTTATTTGTGGAAGTTTGGTCATCCAGTGGGTTTTATTTGTGGAAGTTTGGTCATCCAGTGGGTTTTATTTGTGGAAGTTTGGTCATCCAGTGTGTTTTATTTGTGGAAGTTTGGTCATCCAGTGGGTTTTATTTGTGGAAGTTTGGTCATCCAGTGGGTTTTATTTGTGGAAGTTTGGTCATCCAGTGGGTGTTCAGTGCAAATCCTCGAATTTGTGTTCATAAAGCCACTGGATGGCGAAGTGTCTAAATAAAGATCCTCAAATGTTGCACTTGTATCTAATTCTTCGCCTTGTTAGTATTGTATAACATTCACGTACAATAGTACGTGAATGTTAGTATTGTATAACATTCACGTACAATAGTACGTGAATGTCAGTATTGTATAACATTCACGTACAATAGTACGTGAATGTCGTATTGTATAACATTCACGTACAGTGGTACGTGAATGTCAGTATTGCATAACATTCACGTACAAT
>NW_027198739.1:0-40253 GCF_038502225.1 Cherax quadricarinatus
CCTGGATTTAATGATTATAATAATAACCATAATTCATAAAGGAGTGGAGGGGTAAACCAGCGGAAGGCCTCGGTCAAATGACCAAAAGCTCCAACTGTGGGTCATCACATGACTAAGACCCATATTGGGAAACGTTTCTCTTTTTTCCTGATTAACCTTACCTAACCTAAGCCACAGTGGAGGAGGGAGGTAGCAAGTACGTTTTATTTTTTCAGTTAATGGCAAATTTTCACTGTATTATATTGACCAGCAAAATCACGATAGCTTGAGAAATTGATAGCTTGAGAAATTTCACGTACGTCAACGTCACGTGCTTTTAAAAGAGATTTTTCTGATTTTTTTCAGTATCTTATGATTTTTTAAGCAGCCCCAGATTGAAATCCTGGCTGTGGATTTTGTTTCTAAATCAGACACCTTTAAGACAGCTTCTTTGCGAGCTTGAGAACCTTCTTACAAATTTCCTTGAAAAACCCTATGAAAGACAGCTTCTTTGTGAGTTTAGGAACCTTTCAAATTTTCTTGAAGCTATTAAATTTTCGAAATTAAAATAGTTATCAGGCTTAATATACTTGAGTTACAACATTCATTATTATGTATTAATACATGCAAATACAGAACTGAATCCTTTTATAGGAAAATTAGAATAAGAAAGTAAAGAAACTTAAGTGTATTAGAATTCTATTTACTATTTTTTTTTTCAAATTTTAATAGAAAAAGCTAAAAGAAAACTGAAGTGTTCTCTTCAATAGAATGAAGTGTGGTATCATTAAATATGAACATTTTATAAGATATGAATCCAGATTATTAATTCACAAGTCAACCTCTTTGGGATGAGCATAATGTATGATAGCGTAACACATATTTGGAAGACAGTCTAGTTTTCTCTGAGATAGGCCGTGTGCCTAGCAAAATTTTAATTCTTTTTTGACCTTTGCATACTTCCAATACCACCATTACAAGTTACTAACCTTTACATACAATACTTTCTTGCAGTACCACTGCTGTGGAGCCTTGACCTTCAGCCAGTGGCAGCAGAGTCAGTGGTTGCTGGATAACCCTAATATTAATAACAGTGTGCCAGATTCCTGCTGCAAGACACCTTCTTCCTACTGTGGTGTTAGGGATCATCCCTCCAACATCTGGTATAATGTTAGTGTCACTGCATTTCACTTGCAGTCATGTTTGTTAATACACATTGTTCAACACCTGGATGTCTTTGTTGCTGAAACATTTTGTAGCAGGCTTCAGTTGAATACAGGTGAAATATAATACTGGTAACAGTAGTAGTTATGAGGTGATCAGTCCCTCAGCCTTGAAGGTGGTGGTCAGCCTCTCAGCCTGATTATTACACATTTCAGAAATACTGCAGCTTGGAATTGAGCTGAGGTAGGATAACAGCTCTTAGCCTGAAAAATTGACATTTAAAAAAAAAAAAAACTTTGGTTATGCAGAACATTTCAGGCAGTTTTAAAATAAACTTATAATTTCTACTGGATTTTTTTTTTTTTGCAAAATATGTTGGAATGTTTTTTTAAAATAATTTGTTACAACATTTGTAGCTGTTCTTACAAATTTTGTTCAAATGTAGATGCAAATACTAATCTATATTTCAGTATTACTGCATAGGACATACAATCTGAAGGAAAGTAGAATACACATCTCGGTCAAAACTTAGGCTACACTATGTACTAAAAATTTACTCGGTTTTATTTTTTTACTTAATTTTTCATTTGCATTTTTCTCTTAAGAGTCTAATATAAAGTAGTATGGGCAGGCCCAGCAGAATTCTGTAAAGTGTGTACTGTATATGCATTTTTAGGCCTAGCTCCATTCCTCACTTAATACAGTGGTCCCTCAATAATCGTCCGGCCTGAAAGTCATCCATTTCGGAAATAGTCCTGTTTTTTCGTCTAAATATTGGCTCGCAAATGGTCCAGTAACTCGCTAATAGTCCTTTGTCCCGGACGTGTACTCACGCTCTGAGCCGCCTGGGCCTTTCCTTCCCAGCCAGTGTGCCATTGTTTACCAGTGAGCGACGGTCCCCTCACGTGCTCCAGCGAAATATTTCATAATATTCCATTTATTTTAGTGCTTGCAAGTTACTTAAGTGCTAAATAAGCTACCATGGCTCCAAAGAAAACTCCTAGTGCCAAGCCTTTGGTAAAGAAGGTGAGAAATACGATTGAATTTAAGAAAAACATCATTGAACAATATGATAGTGGCGTACGTGTGGGTGAACTGGCCAGGATGTATAAAAAATTCCGTACAACCATATCTTCCATCATAGCCAAGAAAAAGGAAATCAAGGACGCTGTTGTTGCAAAGGGGGTAAATATGCTGACAAAAATGAGATCACCAGTACTCAAAGATGTTGAGAAGTTATACCTGGAGTTTACCTGGAGAGAGTTTCGGGGGTCAACGCCCCCGCGGCCCGGTCTGTGACCAGGCCTCCTGGTGGATCAGCGCCTGATCAACCAGGCTGTTGCTGCTGGCTGCACGCAAACCAATGTATGAGCCACAGCCCGGCTGATCAGGAACTGACTTTAGGTGCTTGTCCAGTGCCAGCTTGAAGACTGCCAGGGGTCTGTTGGTAATCCCCCTTATGTGTGCTGGGAGGCAGTTGAACAGTCTCGGGCCCCTGACACTTATTGTATGGTCTCTTAACGTGCTAGTGACACCCCTGCTTTTGATTGGGGGGATGGTGCATCGTCTGCCAAGTCTTTTGCTTTCGTAGTGAGTGATTTTCGTGTGCAAGTTCGGTACTAGTCCCTCTAGGATTTTCCAGGTGTATATAATCATGTATCTCTCCCTCCTGCGTTCCAGGGAATACAGGTTTAGAAACCTCAAGCGCTCCCAGTAATTGAGGTGTTTTATCTCCGTTATGCGCGCCGTGAAAGTTCTCTGTACATTTTCTAGGTCGGCAATTTCACCTGCCTTGAAAGGTGCTGTTAGAGTGCAGCAATATTCCAGCCTAGATAGAACAAGTGACCTGAAGAGTGTCATCATGGGCTTGGCCTCCCTAGTTTTGAAGGTTCTCATTATCCATCCTGTCATTTTTCTAGCAGATGCGATTGATACAATGTTATGGTCCTTGAAGGTGAGATCCTCCAACATAATCACTCCCAGGTCTTTGACGTTGGTGTTTCGCTCTATTTTGTGGCCAGAATTTGTTTTGTACTCTGATGAAGATTTAATTTCCTCATGTTTACCATATCTGAGTAATTGAAATTTCTCATCGTTGAACTTCATATTGTTTTCTGCAGCCCACTGAAAGATTTGGTTGATGTCCGCCTGGAGCCTTGCAGTGTCTGCAATGGAAGACACTGTCATGCAGATTCGGGTGTCATCTGCAAAGGAAGACACGGTGCTGTGGCTGACATCCTTGTCTATGTCGGATATGAGGATGAGGAACAAGATGGGAGCTAGTACTGTGCCTTGTGGAACAGAGCTTAAATGAGAAACAATTAGCAGGAGATAGTCTCATGATGTCGCTTATTTGTGAAAAGGCTAGGCAGTTGCATGACGATTTGGTAAAGAAATTGCCTGCAACTAGTGGTGTGTGAGTGAATTTAAGGCCAGCAAAGGCTGGTTTGAGAGATTTAAGAACCGTACTGGCATACACAGTGTGGTAAGGCATGGTGAGGCTGCCAGTTCGGACCACAAGGCGGCTGAAAAATATGTGCATGAATTCAAGGAGTACATAAACAGTGAATGACTGAAACCTGAACAAGTGTTCAGTTGTGATGAAACAGGCCTCTTTTGGAAGAAAATGCCAAAGAGGACCTACATTACTCAGGAGGAAAAGGCGCTGCCAGGACACAAGCCTATGAAAGACAGGCTGACGCTAATGTTCTGTGCTAATGCTAGTGGGGATTTCAAAGTGAAGCCGTTACTAGTGTACCATTCTGAAAATCCCAGAGTGTTCAAGAAAAACAATGTTATGAAGAGTAAATTGTGTGTTTTGGAGATCTAACAGTAAGGCATGGGTCACGAGGGACATTTTCATCGAGTGGTTCAATGAAGTGTTTGGCCCTAGTGTGAAGAATTACCTCTTGGAAAAGAAATTGGATCTCAAGTGCCTCCTAGTAATGGACAATGCACCTGCTCATCCTCCAAACTTGGATGAACTAATTCTGAAGGAGTTTGGGTTCATCACAGTAAAGTTCTTGCTCCTGAATACCACTCCTCTCCTCCAGCCCATGGACCTGCAAGTCATTTCAAACTTTAAAAAACTCTACACCAAAGCAATGTTTGAAAGGTGCTTGAATGTGACCTCAGACACTCACTTGACCCTACGAGATTTTTGGAAAGACCACTTCAGTATTCTCCATTGCGTATGCCTTATAGGTAAGGCTTGGGTGGGAGTGACTACCAGGACTTTGAACTCTGCTTGGAGAAAATTGTTGCCAGATTGTGTCCACAAGAGGGATTTTGAAGGGTTTGAGGCAGCCCCTGATGAGCCTATGTCAGTTGTAAACTCTATTGTCACACTGGGGAGTTCCATGGGGTTGGATGTGAGTTTGGAGGATGTGGAAGAGTTGGTGGAGGACCACAATGAAGAGCTAACCACTGAGGAGCTGCAAGAGCTTCAGCAGGAAGAGCAACAGATCGCAGCTCAGAATCTTGCTGCAGAGGAGGAGGAAGAGAGATGGAGGAAGGTGCCTTCTTCAGAAATTAAGGAGATTTTTGAAATGTGGGGTAGGATGGAAAGATTTATGGAGAAACATCACCCAGAGAAGGATGTTGCAATCCATATCGGCAACTTGTACAGTGACAGAGTCTTGGCCCATTTTAGGGAAGTTTTAAAGAGACGCCAGAAACAGAGCTCCGCGGACAGTTTTTTTGTGAGACAGGACTCCAGTGACTCTTCAAGGTGGTCCTAGTGGCATTAAGAAACAAAGAGAAGTAACCCCAGAAAAGCAGTTGGTACCTGAGGTGTTGATGGAAGGGGATTCCCCTTCCAAACAGTAAATAATCCAATCTGTCTCCTTCTCCAGTCTTCCATACACAAAGAAGAAGTGCCAATAAAGGTAAGTGTTATTCTGTTAATGTTTAATTCATCATGTGCCACTGTATTGTTTATGTACTATATCTATATTTCATGTAAAAAAATTTTTTGTTTTAATACTTCTGGGTGTCAGGAACGGATTAATTGAATTTACATTATTTCTTATGGGGAAAATTGATTCGTAAATCGTCCATTTCGATAATAGCCCCACTTCCAGGCAGGGCCGGATTACCACATAGGCAAACTAGGCATTTGCCTAGGGCCCCGTGCATTTGGGGGCCCCACGGTCCAAGGGGTTCAGGGACTCATCCAAGACTGTGCACATGGTGCAAGTGCAAAGGGGTCCCTACCTAAAAAGTTCAAGTGTTTGGAGAGTAAAATTGACTTTTAAAAATTAATCAAAACAAAAATAAATAATGAAATAAAATGAAATAAAAATAAATAAACCTAACCATAGATGGCAACACTCAACATGCCTTTGTTTACATCAGAACAGCTGTGTTTTCCCGCTAATGGGTGAGTATGGGAGATTCCTCTCCAATTTTCTGTAGTAATTACACGTTATCTAGACTTGTACTGTGACAAATTAACTGAAGTGTTGTTGATAGACATTGATGTGTATGGATAAATGTTTGTTTTCGCCTCTAAATGTTAAGGGAGGTACCTGATAGGGTTACTTGACCAGTAAAGACGCATGGACCAGTAAAGACGCATGGACCAGTAAAGACGCATGGACCAGTAAAGACGCATTTTTGGTAAAAATACTATAAAGAAAAACCTAAAAACGCAAACTGACTTCTGTTTGTAGGTTTTAAAAGCACTTTGTCCTGTCTTTAAGTCTTTATCATTTCAATAACAGATCTCAATTGATTGATGTTCTACATCACTTCCGTCGCAAATGCTTAGTTTTCAAGTTGCGACGGAAGTGATGTAGAACATCAATTAATTTACTACATATTTCCCCAGAAACACATAAGCACATCAGAAAATCGTTGGTTGGGTGAAACTGAAAATTGTCCCTGCATTCTTTAATTCTCATGTCCTTATCTATGGTGGTAGGCCATATATCATGCAAAACATAAAGATTAGTTTAGTTATGAAAATGGTAGTATAAATACCATTGTGCATTGTTCTTGGACTCAGTATGATTTCTGTTTAAGTAAATTGGAGATCAAGGAGGATGAATTAGTAAAATATTCATAGCCCAAATCACTAACCTAATCTATGGTAAAAGTTCTGTATATGACTCCTTTCTGTTAACGTTTTGAATTTTTAGATGCGCAGCCAGAGGAAAGGGGGCTACAAGGGCCATATCCCCCAAATTGACAGAAAAAAAAAATTTAATAATTAAAAAATTAATAATAATTGATAATGAAAAATTTGTATTTGCATGATTACAGACAGTGATACATCCTCATTATGGCATCTCGTGAATGTGATGTTGGACGTTCTTATGTGAGTGGGTCACAGAAAAGAAACAAGAAAATTCAAGAAGAAGAACAGAAAAAGGAAGATGTAGGAAGCTGCAGAAATATCACAGACATGCTCACGAAAACAGTTTCTGATGTTAGCAGTACAGTTGAATCTGCAGATACGTCAGATCGTACAGGAAGCCCTCCCTCCATTATTTCTCAGCCAGCATCTACTTCTTTTGTGTCTCCTCTCAATGTCTCAATGGACATTTCTTCCACAGGATTTGTCTTAAAAGATCCTGCCTCATGGCCAAATGTAATCCCAGATTCTCTACGTAATGCTTTCATTGCAGAAAACTTCAGTCAAACTCTGAACATTGACTTTAGGAAATCAGCAAGGATTTATGATGATGGAAGTCGTCGTTGTTTAAAGCCATCTATGTTTTATAGGAAGCTTGCAAATTCAGAAACTGTGAAAAGATCATGGATGGTATACTCTGAAAGCTCAGGAAAAGCGTACTGTTCAGCATGCAAGCTATTTTCTACCAAAGAAAATACCTTCACACAGGGGTTCAATGACTGGAAAAATTCCAAGCGTTTCGAGGAACATGAAAACAGCACCACTCACAGGAGCTGCATTTTAGCCAGTGTATTTCGTGCACAGAAAAAAGGCTTATTGGATTCTCATTTGGAAAATCAAACTGAAAAAGAGCGCACTTATTGGAGAAAAGCTCTAGAAAGAGTTGTTGCTGTTGTAAAATTCTTAGCTCTAAGAAGACTTGCTTTCCGTGGAGAAAATGAGGTTTTTGGTTCAGAAAACAATGGCAATTTCCTAGGGATCATACAACTGTTAGCACAATTCGATCCATTCTTAGCAAATCATGTGTCACGCCTTGGGAATGCAGGAAGAGGCACTGTATCTTACATGTCATCTACTATATGCAATGAATTTATTGAACTGATGACTAAGAAGGTCCTCAATAACATCATAGCAGCTGTGAAAACTGCAAAATACTTTGCAATAAGTGTAGATTCAACACCAGATATTTCACATACAGATCAATTAACATTCATTGTTCGCTTTGTCGACTCCGGTGGTAAGCCTGTAGAGCGCTTTATAAAATTCATTCCTCTTTCAGGCCATGATGGAGAAACAGTGATGAATGTAGTACTGGATACTCTGCTTGAACATGATCTCTCTATTATGGATTGCCGTGGCCAGAGCTACGACAATGCAAGTAACATGTCGGGTAAATATAATGGATTGCAAGCCCGTATCAAGCAAATCAACCCACTTGCTGAATATGTGCCCTGCTCAGCACATTCTCTTAATCTTGTTGGGTCATGTGCTGCGGAGTGTTGTGTCACTGCAGTTTCATTTTTTGGACTTTTACAAGCACTCTTTAATTTTTTCTCTGCTTCAACGCATCGGTGGAGTATACTCAAGCCAACCATTCATGGAGATGTCATCAAATCATTATCAACAACAAGGTGGTCAGCGCAGCATGATGCAACACATGCTTTGAAAGACAGCTTTGCTGAAATACGTTCTGCTTTGATCCAAATAGCAGAGGATGAAGACCAGACAGCAACTACAAGAAGCGAAGCAGCCAGCTTAGCATCAAAATTGTAAGATTTTGAATTGGCCTTACTCTGTGTGCTTTGGGACTGTATACTGGAACGGTTAAATGCCACGAACAAGACACTTCAGAAAATTGAAATTGAAATGGCTACTTGTGCTAACCTCTATGCAGGCTTAGTGGAATTTGTAAGCTCACTTCGCAATGATGAAGCTTTTGAAATGTTTGAAGAGAAAGCTAAACTGCTGGTGAAAGACTACAGTTACCGGGCTGATCATCAGCGGTCAAGGAAGAGGAAACGCAATTTTGAAGAGCCAGACAATGAAATTGTGTTGCTACCAAGGCAGAAATGTAAGACAGCTACATACTTCGTCATTCTGGATTCACTGATTACAGAATTGGTGAAAAGGAAAGAAATCTACCAGAATCTCAATGACAAGTTTGGATTTCTGTTCAAAATTACTACTATGCCAGATGCAGAATTGAGAGAAGCTGCATTAAAGTTGCAACCAACACCTTTCAGCAGATGTTCAGGACACATTTGTTGAGGAAATAGTTCATTTTTCTGGGTATATGAATCAGATTAAAGCTCCACCTGAAAAATGTGCACCCTCAGCTGCTTTGAAACATTTAAGAAATGCAGGTATCTCAGAAACCTTCCCTAATGTTGACATAGTGTATCGCCTTTACCTAACACTTCCAGCTACTAACTGTGAAGGAGAATGTTCATTTTCTGTTTTGAAAAGAGTGAAAAACCAGCTCCGTTCAACAATGAGCCAAGACAAATTGTGTAACCTAACCTTGTTGACCATTGAGTGTGATCTAACAAGAAATATTGATTTTCAGAATATAATTGATGATTTTGCCAATATGAAATCCAGAAAAAAGTTTATTTAAGAAGTGCATGTGAATATAAACAATTCTTTACTTTCTTGAGTTTATATGATTTGATAGTCTTATGCATGATGCAATGATAACAATAATGGTCAGTGATTTATAAAGGGAATAATAGTGCTGTAGTGGTTATGCTGAATATAATAGGTACATGATGTCACTACTTTAATAGCCTAATCTAGTAATACTATGCTGTCTTGAGTTTATTCTCTTTAAAATGCATGATTTAACAAGATAGTTATAATGGCTGTTGGTAAATGGTTTTGGTTGTCTTGATGTACTTTCCCTATTAAATTTAATCTAAATAGCCAGAATGTATTTAATTAGACCTTAAACAGGCTCACACCGACCCCCCCCCACCCCCAAGCTGGAAGGGGTCGCTTCGCTTACCCGTAACTCAAAGGGGCCCCGCCAATCTGAATAGCCTAGGGCCCGGAGACTTCTTAATCCGGCCCTGCTTCCAGGAACGGATTATGGACGATAATTGAGGGACCACTGTATATGATGGGTAAACATGTTATCAGGCATTCATATACATACAATGGTCCAGCTCCCAACTTGAACAGTTATGTAAGTGTATTTTTGTAATGGCTTTTATAAGTGTATTTTTGGGGTCTGAAACGGACTAATCTAATTTACATTATTCCTTATGGGAACAAATTCGTTCAGTATCAGTACTTGAACAGCCTTCTGGAACGAATTAAGTTCGTAACTCGAGGTACCACTGTACATTTGAAAGTGAAAAAGGCTGTTTCACTTTACAGCAGTTTTTGCTTTACAGCAGTAGCCTGAAATCTAACCTGCTGTATAAGGAGAACCCTCTTGTATTAGTAGGTACTTAAAAATAAATGCAAGTTACATGTTAAATCATGAAAGAATCACAATACGAAAATGTAATTGTCTGATTTTGTAGGGTGAGTGCTGGAGGGGACTTATAATAAAGACAACATGGATAGAATATTCCTAGGTAGTAGGTTGGTAGACAGTAACCGCCCAGGGAGGTACTACTGTCCTGCCAAGTGAGTGTAAAACTGAAGCCTGTAATTGTTCTACACGATGGTAGGATTGCCGGTGTCTTTTTATTTCTGTCCCATGCACATGCAAGATTTCAGGTACGTCTTGCTACTTCTACTTACACTTAGATCACACTACACATACATGTACAAGCATATGTATACACAGCCCTTTGGGTTTTCTTCTATTTTCTTTCTAGTTCTTGTTCTTGTTTATTTCCTCTTACCTCCATGGGGAAGTGGAACAGAATTCTTCCTCCGTAAGCCATGTGCGTTGTAAGAGGCGACTAAAATGCCGGGAGCAAGGGGCTAGTAACCCCTTCTCCTGTATATATTACTAAATGTAAAAGGAAAAACTTTCGTTTTTCCTTTTGGGCCACCCCGCCTCGGTGGGATACGGCCGGTGTGTTGAAAGAAGAAGAAAGGATAGAATATTCATAACTAACCTACAAATTGGAATTAGAAACTAGATGGCATTTCAGTCCATCCAAGACAATTTGTGGGTTGGTTGAAAGTTGTTAAGACTTATATTAAATTGTGAGTTTTAAAGTTTATGATACAGTTCAGTACTCTTATTCAACCTTCCATATGACACACTAATAGGGAAGGAGCAGGTGGGTGGTAATGGCAGTTATGGTGGATGAAGTAGAGTGTTTTGCTATGATGGTAACAGTTCTGTAATTGTGGGATGGAGATGGGGTGTCATAGAGTGAGTCAAATTCGGCGGGTTGGTGGCACTGGTGCGCCGCCTGTAGGTGAGGCAGAGAAACGTGAGTGTAAACAAAGAGAGCGTGAGGCCGACGAAACACGTATTACCTCCCTAATACGTAAGTTAATAGTCACGTATTATGCAGGGGAGGGCAATGCACACCCACTTTAGATTTCCGTCCATACTGTGCCAGTTAATGATATATCAGGGCTAGGAGGTACAATGTGTACTCACAACATCAGGTTGTGCATCCTAATTTGTGTTTTGTCTCTTTGCAGCTAGGAGCATTCATTATGTTGTACTTGAATGAAGGATTACCAACACTCACCCGAATGTCTCTTTGACCAGTAATCAAGGCACTTAGTTGTTTCCGAATCAGTTGAACCAGTGGATTTTGTATATCAAGGGTTTAATTGTATGATTTTCAACTCTGGTAGTATAATGTATACATTTTGATGGTACAGTACTTGGACAGGTCTGGTAGTGTATCCAAAAATGTGCTGTGCCCAATCTTAACATTACAGTATTGTCATTTATTTATTTGCCTTCCTTTTTTGCAGGGTTGTATTCATCAATTTGAAGACGAGTTGAGCCGGCATCTGCTTATACTTGGAGCTGTTGGCTGTGGCATTTGCCTCATTCAGGTCTTTGGGATGATCCTCTCCTGCTGCCTTTATATAAAACTAAAAGATGTTGATGATAGCTACTATTAGTGGATGGCAGTATTCAATGTTGCAAATGATGTAATTGAGATAATGTTGCATTTATATATAAAAATTATTAAAATACTTGTGATATGAAAATGGGCATTAATATAAATTAAATCCATGCAAAAATTCATTTGTTTATTGAATGCAGACCTGACATGGTCTACCATGTGCTTTACATCTTCGCCACAGAATTAGGACTTACCAAGTCCTAGCTTCTGATAAGCCCCAGCAGGGCTGGCACTGAGGGAAAAGAGGAGGACTGAAGCCCCACAAAATTCCATTCACTTCCCCCCAAAGCCCTTAATTAAGTAAAAATAAAAAAAATGCTGCTGCTTCAGGCCATATCCCCCTAGCTCCCCCTCCCTCTTACATTCACATTGCTACTCCTATATAAATATTCTGGAGCCTTTTGTGACTCCTCCTCCTTAATTACTTTTTATAGTCATACCACTCATGATTTTCATATTGTAGAACGATGGTCTGTGCATGTAAAGTCATTTAGTCAGCAAAGGAAGCATGCTAGCATATATATATCTTGACACTGCATGCTTCTTCAACAGTTAAACTGTT
This sequence comes from Cherax quadricarinatus, assembly GCF_038502225.1. NCBI lineage: Eukaryota > Metazoa > Arthropoda > Malacostraca > Decapoda > Parastacidae > Cherax > Cherax quadricarinatus. Next base: position 11,897 of record NW_027198739.1, read on the forward strand.
AGGAAGGAAGGGCAGAAACCTATGCTGACAAATACAATGTAAAATGCCTGACCCAGCTGCTGTGTTGCTGGTGTCAAGGTCAACAATAGTGAGGTAGTGGCAGAGCATTGGGCACCTATTTGCTCAGGTCTACAAGGGCAAGCACTTGCCTGAAGTTTTTTACTCTTAAGTCTGCTGTTTTTTTTTTTTAACTAAGACAGGCAAGATGGAGAGTTTTTTTGCTGGAGCAGATATGGGTGATGGTGTAATAGACAGCTAGATTAGATAATGTCCATGTGACCAGTTTTATTGGTTGCACCCTTCATACAGTTGTATAATTGTATTTGATAAACAGGGCTCACTGGTATTCTTGCATGTGGGACTTGGTCATCACTAGTTGAATAACTGCCATTTTTTTGTGCTGGTAGGGACAGTCACATTGCTGAAGCTTCTCTCCAAATTCCTTTGATTAGATTTTTGATTGGTCTTTATCACACTGTTTTAAATTTTCTGCTATGAGGAGTCCAGTCATTCTGATCCTGAACCTGCACTTTTATTGCTCTCCTGTCTTTACTAGCTGGGTGGCAACTTTATACAGTGGACCCCCGGTTAACGATATTTTTTCACTCCAGAAGTATGATCAGGTGCCAGTACTGACCGAATTTGTTCCCATAAGAAATATTGTGAAGTAGATTAGTCCATTTCAGACCCCCAAACATACACGTACAAACGCACTTACATAAATACACTTACATAATTGGTCACATTCGGAGGTAATGGTTATGCGGGGGTCCACTGTACTTTGAGGTGCCAGCACTGCTTGCAGCACTTTTTGATACTAGTATTTAAAATTTTAGGTGTGAAGTCCATATCAATTACAGAAGTGACATTATATTTATTAGAAACATAAATTACAGTACAGTATTCTGTGTTAATTTTTAATAAAATTTGCTCTGAATTCACATATACTTTCTGGGCAGTGTGTCTTTGATGACATAGTTTGCCTAAGGTTTTCTCTTGCTGTTTATTGAGTTCCATTTGGAAGATATTATGTGGGAGACGGCCAACTTGTTAAAAAAAAAAAAAAAAAAACTACAGGTATCTGAAGTAAACAATGGTAGTATACTTTACTTTTTTTTTTTTTTTTTTTTTCAACAAGTCGGCCGTCTCCCACTAAATTTGTGCATCTTGATATTTTTATCAGTAGTGTGTACATTCCTGAAGGTTAACTTGTGTTTAGTCTGCATGGCTTATCAAATGTTCAATCCTTGCAGTATTAATATGAGTTTCAATGTCTTCAGTATATTATGTGGGAGTTGTCACAGCTGCTCTTTGCTGATGACACTGTGCTCTTGGGAGATTCTGAAGAGAAGTTGCAGAGATTGGTGGATGAATTTGGTAGGGTGTGCAAAAGAAGAAAATTAAAGGTGAATACAGGAAAGAGTAAGGTTATGAGGATAACAAAAAGATTAGGTGATGAAAGATTGAATATCAGATTGGAGGGAGAGAGTATGGAGGAGGTGAACGTATTCAGATATTTGGGAGTGGACGTGTCAGCGGATGGGTCTATGAAAGATGAGGTGAATCATAGAATTGATGAGGGAAAAAGAGTGAGTGGTGCACTTAGGAGTCTGTGGAGACAAAGAACTTTGTCCTTGGAGGCAAAGAGGGGAATGTATGAGAGTATAGTTTTACCAACGCTCTTATATGGGTGTGAAGCGTGGGTGATGAATGTTGCAGCGAGGAGAAGGCTGGAGGCAGTGGAGATGTCATGTCTGAGGGCAATGTGTGGTGTGAATATAATGCAGAGAATTCGTAGTTTGGAAGTTAGGAGGAGGTGCGGGATTACCAAAACTGTTGTCCAGAGGGCTGAGGAAGGGTTGTTGAGGTGGTTCGGACATGTAGAGAGAATGGAGCGAAACAGAATGACTTCAAGAGTGTATCAGTCTGTAGTGGAAGGAAGGCGGGGTAGGGGTCGGCCTAGGAAGGGTTGGAGGGAGGGGGTAAAGGAGGTTTTGTGTGCGAGGGGCTTGGACTTCCAGCAGGCATGCTTGAGCGTGTTTGATAGGAGTGAATGGAGACAAATGGTTTTTAATACTTGACGTGCTGTTGGAGTGTGAGCAAAGTAACATTTATGAAGGGATTCAGGGAAACCGGCAGGCCGGACTTGAGTCCTGGAGATGGGAAGTACAGTGCCTGCACTCTGAAGGAGGGGTGTTAATGTTGCAGTTTAAAAACTGTAGTGTAAAGCACCCTTCTGGCAAGACAGTGATGGAGTGAATGATGGTGAAAGTTTTTCTTTTTCGGGCCACCCTGCCTTGGTGGGAATCGGCCGGTGTGATAATAAAAATAAAAAAATGGATATGTATGGTCATCTGCCTTCATGTTTCTCTTTGAAAATGGTGAGGTTGCAAATTTTAGTCAGTGATCATTCTTATGGTAGCCTTTTGCTCAAAAAACATTTAATGTGCCAACTGTGAGCCACAGATGAATGTTGTATTTCTGAATGGAGGTACAGTATATGCCAACTATTTTCTAAATATTTGGTTTTAACAGTGGGCAGATTCCATCACACATTTTATTGTACGGTATATCCAAAATATTTATAAATTCTTAGGTGACGTGAGATGTGTAAGGAATTCTCTTTGGACTACATCTAGCAGTAAACTAATACTTAGGAGATAGCATAGTTGGTTGCTGTGGATTGTCTCTTGGGGAATATAACCTAAGGATCTTGATGAAAATAAGTCACATTTCTTAATTTTCTTGGTTTATCTTGGGTTATTATCCTCTCTGGGACTAATCTGAAGAAAATCTTTTTCATCTCGTGTCGTGCAGCTGTATAGCTCACACTGTAGAGGTTTTCCATTTGTGGTTACTTCACCTTAATTTAAGATATTGTATTATAATCACCTGTTTTATTAATAGTTTTCAGACATTGATAAACCATTCTTTGGTTTACTGGCAGTTTATTATTGCAAAATGTGTATGGCATTTATATATGTAGGTGGAGGTAGATGGTTATATTTTGTTTGTCAGGAAACAAGAACATCTTTCCTGATGAGAGTCTTTGTCAGATGATAACCCTCTCAGTGATTAATCAGATGTTGGTCTACCTGTGTTGGGTATCAGTCCTTCAACCACCACTGCTATGTACAGTAGACTAACTGTAAGTCATGTGACCTTAATTTGCATTTTCAATATTCTGTGCTTTAAGTTTAGTTTTTCATTTCCAATAGAAGTATGCCATTTCCATTAAAGTGCACTGGAGCAAAATTCACTTTCATTGGTGTCATGCATTTGCATTAAGGAGCACTGCAGCAGGCAGGAGACCCCCACAACACATTGGGCAGCTCCATTGTCTTAGCACTGCAGGGAATGGTGTGAGGGAGGGTGACAAGAGGTAAACAGCCTCCCACGTAGGTCAGTGTACCATGCAATTTTTGCTCGGTGCACGTCGCTCTAGATATTTATGGCATCCAAACAAGGTACAGGTAACACTGGTGAAGCAAGGATGAAAACTAAGTGGAGAAACTACGCCTATTTAAAATAAACTGGAGGTAATTGAGATTTTGAAGAGTGGCGTGCGCACGCACTATAGAGATGGCACGAGTGTTAGGTGTTAGAGAATCAACCCCAGAGTGATAATGTCAGAGGATCTCACTTTCAGAGATCACAACAATGTATCTACCGCATCTGCTAGATAAATGATAGGATGGATAATGAGAACCTTCAAAACTAAGGATGCCAAGCCCATGATGATTCTCTTCCAGTCGCTTGTTCTCTCTAGGCTGGAATATTGCTGTAAACTAACTGTGCCTTTTAATGCAGGTGAAATTGCTGATCTGGAGAATGTACAGAGAACCTTCATGGCACGCACAAGTACAATACAACACCTAAATTACTGGGAACAGTTGAAGTTCCTGGATTTGTATTCCTTGGAATGCAGGTGAGAAAGATACATGATATACACTTGGAAAATCCTAGAGGCATTAGTACCAAATTTACACATGAAAAGCACTCCCTGACCAGCCGGGCTGTGGTTCGTACGTTGGATTGCGTGCAGCCAGCAGTAACAGCCTGGTTGATCAGGCTCTGATCCACCAGGAGGCCTGGTCACAGACCGGGCCGCGGGGGCGTTGACCCCCGGAACTCTCTCCAGGTAAACTCCTACAAAAACATAAGACTCAGCAGGCAGTGCAACATCCCCCAATGAAAAGCAGGGGTGTCACAAGTATGGTAAGAAACAACACAATAAGTGTCAGGGGGGCCCAAGACTGTTCAACTGTCTCCTGGCATACATAAGGGGAATTACCAGCAGACCCCTGGCTATCTTCAAGAAGGCATTGGACAGGCACCTAAAGTCAGTACCTGACCAGCTGGGCTGTGGTTTGTACGTTGGATTGCGTGGAGCCAGCAGTAACAGCCTGGTTGACCAGGCTCTGATAAACTACAAGGCTTGGTCACGGACTGGGCCGTAGGGGTGTTAACCCCTGAAACCTTCTCCAAGTGTACTCCAGGTATTTGTTCAAGTCAATGAGGCAAAGTTGAAGGCTTGTGCATTGAGTGATCCTTGGTGTGACACAGTGAAAAGGATGAGGAATACAGTTATATAAAATAGTTCACTAAACATGTTAACATGTTTTATTTGATGACTGCCTTATTATATTGTAGAATTGTGTGTGAGGAAGGAGGACATCCTAAAAATGAGTGCAAGTTGAGTTCTGGATGGTTTTTCAGGTTTATAGTGTGCAGTGGATTGCATAATATCAAGTTTAGTGGGGAGAGTATCTCTGCTAACCATGATACCACAGAAAAGTACCTGACCGAACTAGCTAACATTATCTCTGAGGGAGGCTACAAACCTGAGCACTTGTTTAATGCCAATGATCCAGGTGTTTAATGCTGATTGAGACAGGTTTGTTCTGTGTAGAACATACATTGGGAAATGAGACAACTGCTCCTAGATTCAAGGTTGCAAACAATCACTTCAACTTGCTTCTTTGTGGTAAAAATGTCAGGAAGCTTGAAATGTAAGCAGTTGCTTGTTTATTGCTCCAAGAATCCCCTTGCTTTAAAAAGTAAAGACAAAAGTACGTTGCCTGTTACTTGAAAAGTCCAGTGCCACGGCATGGTGACTGAGGCCTTCTTCACTGAGTTATTTAGCATCACTTTAGTCCTTAAGTAAGGATGTACCTGTCACTGATAGTTCTTTCATTCAGGGTTCTCATCCTTAATAATTGTTGTAGTTGTCCTCAACTCCTGGATGATGTGGAGCCAGCTGCCAAGATTGTCTTTTTTACTACCAAATACATCCTTGACACAACCACTGTATTAAGGAGTTATCAACACGTGTAAGTGCCATTACACATGCAGTGTGGTGTAGAAATTATTGGCAGCAAATGAGACAGACAGTGGCATGCCAGAGTTTTGGCACAAATTTTACATTGCAGATGTACTTCCCTGTATGAAAAAAAAAAACAGGATTATGTACCAAAATCAAAAGCTGGTTGGAGAAAAATATGGCCTAGTGTGGTAAATGATGTTATGGATTTTCCACCAGTAGAAAGTCAGATTCAACAAATTGTAGATCTGGCAAGGAGAGTGCCAGATGAGATATTTGAAGATATGCCTCCTGATGACATCAGTGAACTCTTAGAAGATGATGACAAGGAACTATCCACAAAAGAAATGTTGCAGGAATTAAATTCCCAGCTGCAGAGAACAAAAGATGAGGATGAAGAACCTGAGCCTTAACAACTGCTGTTGACACTGCAAGAGATACGTACATCACCACTGCATACTGCTGGTAAAGTTGCAAACTTATTTGCTGGAAAGGACCATGACTGTTAAACATGCTCTGGAGCAGGTGCTTGAACCTTATTTTCTGTTAAATTAGACACGTGTGCAACTCTTGGGTATCTTTATTGAGGAAACATTTCACCACACAGTGGCTTCATCAGTCCATACAAAGGAGAATCTTGAAGAACAGGAGGAGAATGAGGTAATCAGTCCCTCAGCCTTGAGTCGATGTGGTCAGTCCATCATCAGTATGGACTGATGAAGCCACTGTGTGGCAAAACGTTTCCTCAATAAAGATACCCAAGAGTTGCACATGTGTCTAATTTAACAACGTGTCGGTTCTCTGAACCATTGATCTAAAAACCTTATTTCCTCCTTATAAGTAAGTGCAGGGTAAAACAAACCACTATTGTATGACAGTATTCGAGGACTCGCCCGCAGCAGTCATCTGATGAAACTGCATTTTTTAAAATTAACTCTGTCTTGAGCACTTCCAGTCTCCTATTGCAGTGCACACTGATGTTTCAAAATCTTCCTATGATGTCAGGTAAACAGCTATTTTTCCTAACTGAATCATCAGAAGTCATTTATTGGAATCGACTCGTATTTTCACAGTGGAATCGTGGATTTCTCATTGCTATTGTGCATATTGCAGCCACATTCACCTTGGCATTTATAGTTGCTTCAAACTCCCTTAGGGAGTCATAAGCTATCCAGAAATTTGACTCTCCTCATCTTGTCATCCTTTGTATATAACTTTGGCTATGTTGCATTTCTAGCTAGGACAGAGAAGTCATATTTTGCTCGGTCCCTGGACATCTATGTTCAGGCAATAAACATGCAGATTCAGCTGCTTAGCTATTCAAGACTTTCAGGTTTCCCATAAGGTATTCCTTAGACTATTTTTCTGTGCTAATTCACCACTTCCACAACTGGTGTCAATGTTGGTTTGCATTGGGCCACAATAAAAAAAGTTTTTCTATAGACCCATGTTTAGGATTTTGACTATTTTTCCACCATTGTCAAGTTTGGGAGACCACACACTTGCATGACCACACTATTGGACACACACGACTCAATCACAGACATCACTTGGAGAGAACTGTCACTACTCTGTGAGGACTGCTAGGCCACATTGTCTGTCTAACTTTTCTTAATAGATTGGCCTACTTATCAGAATGTACTCAAAATCCACTTGAATAAACCACCTTGACTCATACTCACTGACCTCCTTGCTGAAACTCACCTTTGGTGGAAACTCTTTGACTTTTTAACTGAAATTAACATGTTGCACCAACTTTGGTTCCAATTTTGCTTTCACTAACCCCACCTCCACTGATCCTTAACTTTGCAACCCCTACCTCACTCTTTCTTAACCTTTGCATATTTCTACTTTTGTGCATCCCTCCCCACAGCACTGCATGGCAGGTTTAATGCTTGATTTGATTATAATATAAATGCATCAATATCACAAAATGTCCAGCCCTCAACATTCAGTTACCAAACACAACCATCACCCTCTGCCCAGTAGGGCCATGGCCACCCTCTCCACTTGCTTCAGGATGTTAGTATCCCCTGGCCAACTTGAAGGTAAACAACAAATATTGTACTCTGTTTCTTACTTACATGTACTCTTTCTTTTAACTGCCTTAACCTGACAAAATTTTTTCATTGACAAAAGTATTATTTTAGAAGAATTATCATAATATTTTTTTTTTTTTGAGGTCTGAGCAATGCAACCCTATTTTCCCATATGTTTCTTATGTTTCTTCAGTCCATAAGTTGTGGATATCATTAGTAGAGCAGCTTTCAGGAAAGTAACTCATGTGACTTATGAACGTCCATGCTAATCATAGAGAAGCATCTGTTGGCTAACAGAGCTTGATTTACCATCTTATTTAAAAAATAAAAGATCTCCACATGGTAGTCTCGTAGCATATGGTGGTATGATTAGTTGTGAAGTTGAATGCAGTACTGTATTATGATAAATGTGATTATGTACCTTGCATTGTTTCTTGTAAGTGTATGCTTTGTAAGATATGCTTACTGTAAAGATAAATGCCAGATATACAACGTTTTCATGTATATCTGAGTATTGTATTTACCTGTGGAAAAGTCTCTTTGTACATAGTATGTAAATATTTTGTGTGCATGTAAGTGTGGTGTATAAATAAGAATATATTTCTTACCTGAAAAATCTAAATTCAGTATGAGTGTCAAGTTTTTCTTTGAATAGCCATTCTCATTATTCAGAATGGGATTACTCCAGTAATTAAGAAGTCACTACACTAGAAATATGCTTAGAGAAATTTAGTAAATTATAAACTGGGTAAAAACAAATTTAAATTTATCTGCATACATTGGTACCTCGAGTTTTGAACACCTCCCAGCTCGAACAATTGTGTAAGTGTATTTTTGTAAGTGCTTTTGTGAGTGTATTTTTGGGGGGTCTGAAACGGACTAATCTAATTTACATTATTCCTTATGGGAACAAATTCGTTCGGTATCGGCACCCGAACAGCCTTCTGGAACGAATTAAGTTCATAACTCGAGGTACCACTGTATTTGCGTTCACAGTAATTCCTAAAATTGTATCTAACAATTGATTAAATATGATTTTAATGAGGAAAGAGGAATAATTTATAGCACTGCATTCTGTTTGGATTGCTTCCTGAGGGCAGACCTATAAAAAGAACTACAATGGAAATAAACCACAGCTTGGGTTATTAAACTTCTGGAGTTATTCATATCAATAAATTCATCTTTGTCTTGGTGGGTTCCTCACTTTCTGTTCCTGCCTCAGAATATTGTCTTGCCTTTATATATTATTACATTTGAATTTGCATTTGCTGGTGCTAATGTTTGATTGTATTAAATTTGGTTACCTGGTAATTTACTGTCATCTAATATAACTGAACCTACATATCTATGTATGTAGAGAAATTAACTTAAATAAAGACTAAGGTTGGCATGAGGAAGGCAGAGTGATTATAGTCAGACCTACCAATGGCATATAGGCTAATCTTTGAAATGTACTTGCGTCAGTCCAGCTGTCAAACATTTACTGCTGCAGTTAGTACGTGAAGTAGTTATGATTCCTAAACAATTTTATGATTTTTTTCCATGTTCTTAATTATTTTTTTATGCCTCGGTGGGAGACGGCCGACTTGTTGAAAAAAAAAAAAAAAAAAATAATGTTTTACACCAATATCTATGTCTTCATATTATATTTCACCTATATATATATATTGTCCATAACCCTTTCTCCTGTATAAATTACTAAATTTAAAAAGAAAAACTTTCGTTTCTCTTTTTAGGTCACCCTGCCTTGGTGGGATACAGCCGTTGTGTTAAAAAAAAATACATAGTTCACTCACACTTGAGTTATTGTAAACATTAAATACATGTGTTGTGTGCCCTGCACACAACACAAATTTTTTATACTGTACACACCTATGGTACAGACCTGTGTACTCTGTAGTCTTTGCCAGGCCAATCGGGACCATATTAGAAGCACTAGAATTTAGGCGTAAATTTGTCATCAGTAGTTTAAGAGTTAAGTGTGACCATTTTCAATGTATAGTATCAAATAATATATCATGTTCAAGTGTATAATTTATATACCTGTAATAGAGAGTGATTGTGGTGTTGTATTTAATTCTGTTAAGTTGAGAATCTATTATTGTTGCTGTAACTCAGGATTATTTGAATTGTAACGTTCGTTCATTTCTAGAAAGACAGCTAGAGAATAAGTGTTGGTGAATGTGTGTTTCCTCTTTTGAGTCACCCTGTCTTGGTGACTCGAAAGAGGAAACACATTCACCTGATGGCTGATGTGTTAAAAACAAATCAGTACAGTAATGATACAAGAAAGATATTGATTAGTGTGGTCTCTAGGCTTACCTGACTCTTTGATGTTAATTTGTCCTAGAAAATTCTAAGATATTTTTTGCCCAAGATATACAGTAGAACATCAATTATCCAGTAATCAGTTACTCGACTTCTAACATTATCCAACAATCTTGGGTGCTCCAGAACCTAAACAGATAATGCAAAAAGTCTGGAGCATCTTCATCCTTAAACATGCTGGATAACTGAAGTACTTTATTAATTTGTACACAGTCATAGCTTCATAGGAGTGGGGTCAGCTCACACAATATGGCTGTTGGTAAATCCTAAACTCCTGACCTGAAGCTCATTGTCTCCTGGATGTAAATTATCAGTTATATATTACTATTTTTATTTTACTCTCTAACTTTCTGTTTTCTCAAGCCAAATTACCATAATTAAAAATGTTATCATAAGTAGATAACTAGTGAAGGGTCTGTATTATAGTGTACAGATGAAACAGTAATATTTCGGTCCATCCCGAACCATTTTTAAGGTTGTTTGGTTACATGTCCATTTTATGGGTCATTGTGAATTGGTTCACCTATGGTATTGTGACTAACTGAAAATGAAAATGTTTATTTCCTTACAAAGCTTACAATGTGTGGTTTACATATTATACAATATTAATTACAAAGAAGGCCTTTAGCATGCCTAGGCTGAGCAGTGTTTAATAAGGTTATTGTGACTTATATATGTAGTTTAGCATTTTTTAACATGTTAACTCATGCAAGGAATGTTTATAATCTGTGATGGGTGCTTAGCATCATCTCTCCATAGATAAATAATTTCCTCCTATTTTCATTATGAAAAGAAGGGAATGTTTACTATGCTTACAGTAACCACCAACTTGTAGTTTACTATTGTTTCATTCTTAATATAAGCTAAGTGTAATTTTGTGTACTTGTGCATACAGGTGTTCCATGTTTTATGCTGTAGGTGTTTTCCAGACTTTTGATATCTCTATTATGCTCAGTTAGGTTATAAATACCTAATTATGCAGAGTAAGAACCTTAAATGCATTTTGTGAACCATGCTAATATTATAGTGACTAAATTGTATACTTTAAGGAATTACCAAAAGAAATAAAGAGATCATATAATAGTAAATTTACCTAAAATGAATCTGCATAAACAGAGGGACACCTGTACTATATGTTAAGCACATTGAGTACAGAGCTTGTCTTCAGGCAGCATTGTGACTTAATTGTATTTTTGAGGTCAGAGTCTTTACCAAATGACCAGAAGGCCCTGGGTTCGATGCCTGGGTAGTACATATGAGCCATTACTAGGGTGTATAGTTAACTGTTGCGTCTTCTCATGAGGAAAGGTTGTAAATGGAAATGCATAAGTAGCTTCAGGCGTGCTGGAAAGATTCGAGTCAGTCTTGCAGATAATGAAATGAAACCTGTGTGATGGTGTGTTAGGTCAAAGGTAGACACACACTACAGTGTGTCTAATAATAATAATATCTTATAATAATAATAATAATAATAAGGTATACAGGCATACTACTATATAGACAGCTGCTTGTTATGCAGAGCATTTTGGGCAAATTAGGTCAATTTTGTCCCAGGATGCGACCCACACCAGTTGACTAACACCCAGGTACCCATTGTATACTGCTGGGTGAACACGGGCAGCAGGTGTCTCATGGAAACATGTCCTGATGTTTTCCAGCTGTACCGGGGATTCGCTCTCTGGACCTCAGTGTGAGAGCTGAGTGCGCTAGTAATCGAGCTGAGGGACACTTAAATGATGATGATAAACTTGTAGGCTGTAATGTACTTTTATAAATTACAAAAATGTGGAAAAAACAAACAAATGCCAGTAAGTGATTATTTATTGACAGTGGTTTGCCCACACACTGGGCTTTATCAAGTAATAATTGGATCAGTAAAGGATCATTATACTGAAACACGCACTTTCCATCGTGCTAGTATTTTATAACATTTCCTTAAAAAAATATGTTAGTTGGAAATGTCTTTATATCAGTATTTTTATGTAAAAATATGTCTAATAAATCATTGTTGGAAATATAAACATTTTCATGTAAGTTAGAGTATATATCCTGTATTGCATTAACCAGTACTTATAATAGTACAGTATTGTAATACTGTTTGTAAAACTACAAGAGTATTAAAACCTCAATTTAATGGACTAATAAGGGGAGTGGATGTCCTGTAAATGCCAGATGTTTGTTACTATATATTCAAATAATGAGATTGTTTTGCCATGATTGCTACAGTAATAAAAAAAAATTCTGGAAGCAACAGACTTAGTCCATTGCATCCAATATCAGTTTGCCCAGCAAACTGTAACAATAATGGAAAAAATCTGTTGTTTCCAGATGTTGTCTAGATAATGTTTGTTCAATTTGAAATCTGTTCAATTGAGATCCATTTAATTGAGGTTTAATTGAAATTTTGAAATTTTTTGCTATTTCAGAAATTGTTGCATGTTTATAGTATTTATTGTAATTCCTTGTGTGTATATTGTACTAAAGTTTCATTATAGCTGTGTTGAAGCTGACAGAAGAAGAATTTTTGTTATCTTTCCCTTTGACTCTTGTATTCTTTAAAACCCTTAAATTTCTTCATTTAATGTTCAAACCCAGTTCAAGCTGTGCCTTTTACAGTTTTAAGTCTTTTATCTTCTATCTTTCCATATAGTTTCTCACCACTCTGTGAACTTGAAACCTCATCCCAATGTGAATTCTTCTACCATGTGGGAACAAGTGGTACACACATGCTTGTTATTATGGTAATAACCAAACCAATATTCTGTAACTTTTGCAAAAACATTGTTTAAGATGAAGTTTATTATATGGCAAGTGTGAATGAGAAAAGCCTGCATATACCATTCTTTGTAAACATCCCCATCAAGGCAGCATTATCAAAAATACAGGGCTTAAGACCCACTTAGTTAATACATAAACATGTGCAATAAGATCACAGTAAACAGGTGATTTCAAAATATGCAAAACAACCACTCTGAAAGAATAGAGAAATTCCAAGCACTTTCGTGACTACTCACATTATCAAGGAACTAACTATTCTTTCAGAGTGGTTGTTTTGCACATAATCACACCTCTTCAAGGGGGGCTCCTTGGCGTGGTGAAGAGGCTCTTGGTCTGAGGAATTAGACCTATCGGTCTTCTTCCTCAGACCGAACCTAATTACCCCCCAATCTCCCCTCCCCTATCCCATCCTCCCCATCCTCCCCTTTTTCCTTTCCTCCTCCTCCTCCCCACTCCTCCCTTTTGCCCTTCCTCTTTTTGTCCTTTGGGATTTCTCCCACAGGCGCGCTAGTTCCTAGGTAGGGGAAAGGACACCGGGGTCCATCCCATTCCGTTGAGGTTTCTTGGCGGTGGCGTAGTTTGCCGTGGAATCTGGATTGCCTAGGGATGTCCCGATCCCTCTCCGGTATCCCGGAGTAGCTTTGGGTGTCTTTTGGGCGACGGGTGTATCTCTGGAAGCCACCTTTCGGATTCCGGGGGTGGTGGCTGAAGGAGGTATGCTTTGTGGCGGATATCCGGCCGCCCTCTCTTTTGTCCACCGAGGTAGCTCGGCAGATGTGAGGTTGCTATCCCAGATTGCTGGTTTACTGGCATGAAGGGTAGGGTATGGCACGGGTTCCATGCTGCATCTGCGCTACTAGCGGTGTCGAGTCCTCTTGGGCGCGGAGGGAGATTTCTGGCCCTTTCATTCCTCCTAGGAACTATCCCTCCCCGGTCCCCCCTTTTTTTTTCTTTTTTTTATTTTTATTTTCTTTTCTTCTTTCTTTTTTTTTCTTAAAAACAAAAAGAAAGAAGTAACCTAACCATGGCAGCCCTAGTCCATGAACCTGGTACCCCCGGGCCCCTTCTTGATACCGCACCCCGTTCTGACCCCGCCTCGTCTTTGGACCACTCTTCAGACATTCCTCATGCCTCTGTACCTATTGCCGGTGCTGTTTCCTCACCCGCTTCAGGTACTGAGGCCTCGACTGACTCCTTCGATTTATCAGACCTTCGCTCTCCTCTGACTATGCTTCCGGCCTCTCCCTCTACGGTGCGGCAATTTTCAAATCGCCGACCCGTTCCACGTCGGACCAACTCTGGTCCCACGCCTAAACGTCAACGACAATTACCTGCTGATGATACTTCTCCACCTTCACCTTCTCGTTCTTCTCAGAAACGATCGACACGTCCTTCACTACCTTTCCACGCTCAGTTTCAGACTGAACAGTGGACTAAATTCTTCACTTTACGACCAACTTCCTCTACTGCCTATCTTTCTGACCATAGTATTGGCAAGGCACTCCTACGCCATGTTGGTAAAGATATTTCTTTTCATGCTCTTAAGAGCGGTACGCGCATCATTACCGTACAGAATGCTACCCAGGCTCGTGAGCTCTCTCGTCTTTCCCATATAGATACTGTTCCTGTCACCCTTGAAAAACATCATTCCCTCAATTCTTGTAGTGGTACCGTTATTCTGCCCCATACCATAGTTCAACAAAATTTCCAGACATGTGGCACCGACATTCTAGAACAGCTGGAACTCCAAGATCTCCCAATCCTCAAGGTAGACACTTACGTTCTTCCTGCCCGTGGGCGGAGACGATACCCTAGCAATGTGGCTCGTTTAACTTTTGACAGCCGAGAACTCCCATCCTCCGTTTATATAGCAGGACATCGGTTACAAGTTCGAAAGGTGATCCCTACACCACAACAGTGTAGAAATTGCTGGCGATTTGGCCATCCAGCGAAATATTGCAGATCTATCGCCGAATGCCCAGTCTGTGGTGCCGATGACCATTCTAATACGTCTTGCAATCGATCTCCCTCTTGCCTTAACTGTCATGAGGCTCACCCTTCGTACTCTCGCCGTTGTCAGGTCTATTTAAACGAGCGGGAAATCCGTTACCTCAAAGAGACAGAAGGTCTCCCTTATGCCATGGCAGTTTCTCATCTCCGCCTCCAAGGGAGACTCCCACGTGTTTCTTATTCCCGTGTTTCAAAACGTCCCCCCACTTCTGGTATCCCATCTTCTACACCCACCTCTGTGGTTACCTCTCCCATAATCACTCCTGTATCTAATCCTTTTGCTGTCCTCGGCTCAGACGTCCCTACTTCAACGCCTCAGTCTAATCTCGCTTCTTCGAGTTCTCTCTTACAAGCCTCAGTATCGACGAGACCTCGTACGACACCTCTTCCCAATCGTCCCTCTACTTCTCAAAAGTCAAAAAAAGGTCCGGTAACACCTCCTACCCATCTTCCACCTCCTCATTTTACCCTCCCTGTCTCTGTCCCTAGTTCTTCCCCTCTCACTGGCTCAGTTACAAGTGCAGAGGTTCACCCTCCTCCTCGTAATGTACCTTCCTCCCCTGTTCCCTCCCAAGTTTCTTCCTCTTCTGCCACCTCCCAGGTTCCTGTCTCTTCTGTCCCCTGCCACGCTTCTCCAGTTCCCTCCACCCTTTCGCCCCCCCCTACCTTGGTACAGTCCAATACAGTTCCAATCTTTACTCATCCTCCCCCTACCATTCCCAATATTGTCTCCCATACGACATCTCTGAATTCCGAAACACTTGAAGCAATCTCTGAATATATTGCAGAGACCAAACCATCAATGGACACTGATCCACCTTCCGCTCTTTCTCTCTCCTCTGCTCCATCTGCGCAACTCCTTTCTTCACAGCGCACCGTTCCTTCGCTGCTTGAACATTTTCCACTGCCTCCGCATGTGGACTTTTCTAACCCTTCTAGTCCGTAGGAACCCTTACCTGCGGATTTCAAGTATCTTTATCATTGCCAATCATGGCCTTTTTACAGTGGAATATACGCGGCCTCAGGGGTAATCGGGGTGAGCTTCAGATGTTACTCTCCCAGTTTGCCCCTGTTGGTGTTTGCTTACAGGAACCAAAATTACACTCTGCTGTTATTTCTCACATCTCAGGCTATAATTTATTGTATTCTTCAGATCCTTTTCCTGATGGGACCTTTAATGAAAGTGCCCTTCTTCTCCGCACTGATATTCCGTACCATCAGCTATTTGTTCATACTTCGCTGCATTACACAGCAGCCCGTATCCACTTACATAGGTGGTATACGCTCTGTTCTTTATATCTCTCTCCTTCTCGGGCATTATCTATTCCGGATTTTGCCTTCCTTGTTTCGTCATTACCGCCACCGATTCTGTTACTTGGTGATTTTAATGCCCACCATTTCCTCTGGGGAGGGTCTCACTGTGATTCCCGTGGAATTCAGTTAGAGGCTTTTCTTGCCACCCACCCCCTCCATGTTTTAAATACAGGTACTCACACCCATTTTGATCCTCGGACTCATACTCTCTCTTGCATCGATCTCTCAGTTTGCTCTTCCTCCGCCGCATTAGACTTTACTTGGTCTGTTCTCCCGGACTTACATGACAGTGATCATTTCCCAATCATTCTTACTTCCCCTTCATATTCGCCACCTCTTCGCACCCCACGCTGGCAATTTAATCGGGCAAATTGGAACCTTTACTCACACCTGACTGTTTTTAAAGAGGTTCCTTCTTCGTCCTCCATCGATGAGCTTTTACACCTCTTCTCGTCCTCCGTTTTCACCGCAGCTTCTCATTCTATACCCCAAACTTCGGGCAGGCATTCTCAGAAATGCGTGCCTTGGTGGTCTCCTGCTTGTGCTCGTGCAGTACGTTTGAAACGCGCTGCATGGGGCAGGTACCGGTACAATAGAACCACAGAGCGACTCCTTGATTTTAAACAGAAGCGTGCGATCGCTCGCCGTGTCATCCGTGACGCTAAACGCACTTGCTGGCGAGATTATGTCTCCACCATCACCTCTGCTTCCTCTATGAGTGCAGTCTGGAAAAAAGTACGAAAACTGAGTGGTAAATATTCTCCTGACCCGGCTCCTGTTCTGCGGGTTGCCGGTGTTGATATAGCAAACCCACTAGATGTTGCCAATGAAATTGGCAATCATCTGGTCCGTATTTCTCAGGGACTCCATCTATGCCCCTCATTTCTTTCCTCAAAGTCTGCCAGAGAGTTAGCACCCTTGGACTTTTCTTCTCTCAGAGAAGAACAGTATAATGTGCCTTTTACACTTCAAGAACTGGAGGCAACACTCTCAGCTTGTCGATCATCGGCAGCTGGGCCCGACGACATTCATATTCGTATGCTACAACATTTACATCAGTCAGCCCTTGCAGTCCTATTACGCCTTTACAATCTTATTTGGTCACAAGGAGTTCTTCCACAGCTGTGGAAATCCGCCATTGTTCTCCCTTTCCGCAAACCAGGCACTACGGGACATGAAACCTCCCACTATCGTCCCATTGCTCTTACCAGTGCAGTTTGCAAAGTAATGGAACGTCTAGTAAATAGACGTTTAGTGTGGTATTTAGAGACACACAACAGTCTCTCCACTCGTCAATATGGCTTTCGTAAGGGACGTTCTACCATAGACCCCTTACTGCGCTTGGATACGTATGTTCGTAATGCCTTTGCGAATAACCACTCAGTTATTGCCATATTTTTTGACCTTGAGAAGGCATATGACACAACTTGGAGGTATAATATTTTAGCCCAAGCCCACTCCTTAGGCCTTCGAGGCAATCTACCATCCTTCCTTAAGAACTTTTTAACTGACAGGCATTTCCGTGTTCGGGTTAATAATGTGCTCTCCCCGGACTTTATCCAAGCTGAAGGTGTCCCCCAGGGATGTGTTCTGAGCACAACACTTTTTCTCCTTGCTATTAATGATTTGGCCTCTAGTCTTCCATCAAATATTTGGTCATCACTCTATGTTGATGACTTCGCTATTGCCTGTGCAGGCGCTGACTGTCACCTCCTTACAGTTTCTCTCCAGCATGCAGTCGACCGTGTTTCCAATTGGGCCACCACACATGGGTTTAAATTTTCCAGCACTAAAACCCACCAAATCACTTTCACTAGACGCTCTGTCATCTCTGATCATCCTTTGTACCTCTATGGCTCACGTATCCCTGAACGTGATACAGTCAAGTTTCTGGGCCTCCTCTTTGATCGTAGGTTATCCTGGAAACCTCACATTACCTCTCTGAAGGCAACTTGTCACAGCCGGCTGAACCTTCTTAAAACCCTTGCTCATCTTTCGTGGGGAGCTGATCGTCGAACCCTCCTTCACCTACATTCCACCCTTATTTTATCGAAACTTGATTATGGTGACCAGATCTATTCAGCGGCATCTCCTGCTACTCTCTCTAGCCTTAACCCCATTCATCACCAAGGATTACGTTTATGCCTTGGTGCTTTTCGCTCTTCCCCTGTCGAAAGCCTCTATGCAGAAGCGAACGTTCCATCCTTATCCGATCGCCGTGATGCCCATTGCCTGCGCTACTATGTACGCTCTCATGATCTCCGCAATCCTTCCATTTATAGAATGGTCACTGATATTAGTAGACATTCTTTATTTGTTCGCCGCCCCTGCTTACTCCGTCCCTTCTCTCTTCGCCTTCATTCGCTCTTGTCTTCTCTTCAACTACCACCTTTCTATGTACATGTAGCATCTCACTTTTCCCTACCCCCCTGGGAAGTTCCAGCTGTTCGAGTCTGTTCTTTCTCCCTCCCTTGCTCGAAAGCCCAACTGTCTACGGTCGCTTCCCGCTCTCTTTTTCTTGACCACTTTCACTCTCATTCTCATGCCATTGCTGTGTACACAGATGGCTCTAAGTCTTCTGACGGCGTAGGATTCGCAGCAGTGTTTCCGGACAGCGTCGTACAAGGGCATTTACTATCTTCAGCTAGTATTTTTACTGCTGAATTATATGCCATCCTTACAGCACTTATCCGTATTGCATCTATGCCTGTGTCATCATTTGTGGTTGTCTCAGACTCCCTTAGTGCTTTACAGGCTATACAAAAATTTGATACACCTCACCCCTTAGTCCTCCGTATCCAACTTTGGCTACGCCGCATCTTTACTAAGCATAAAGATATTGTTTTTTGTTGGGTCCCTGGTCATGTTGACGTACAGGGCAATGAACAGGCAGACACTGCTGCGCGGTCAGCAGTACATGACCTACCAGTTTCTTATAGAGGTATTCCATGTACGGACTATTTTGCTGTAATATCTTCCCACCTTCACACCCGTTGGCAACAACGTTGGTCTACTATGCTCGGCAACAAACTTCAGTCTATTAAACCGAGTATAGGTTACTGGCCGTCTTCTTATCACCAGTGTCGAGGTTGGGAGACTACTCTCTCCCGTCTTCGCATTGGCCATACTCGTCTTACTCATGGATATCTCATGGAGAGGCGTCTTGCTCCTCTCTGTGAGAATTGCCAAGCTCCATTATCAGTCAGCCACATTCTGTTGGACTGCCCACTTTATCAACGAGCACGCAGAATTTACCTCTGTCGTCGTCTTCGCCCCGCTGCTCTCTCTTTACCTTCCCTTCTCGCTGATGGACCCACCTTTCATCCGGACTCTCTCATTGACTTTTTGACAACGACTGACTTACTTCACAAATTCTGATACTTTCAGCCCTTTCTACTTGTATCTCTTGCTACCCTCTACCCCCGTACTATCCCCTGCCCCGCTGTTTTCTGTAACCTGCTGATCATCCCCCCTCCCTTCTGCCATCCAATTCCCTTGCTTCCTTCCCTACCCTGCAGCGCTGTATAGCCCTTGTGGCTTAGCGCTTCTTTTTGATTATAATAATAATAATTTGGTTTTCGGGGTGGAGAAAAGGGGGGAGGGAGGGGATAGCGGGAGCTAGACTGACCCTACCTTAACAAGCAGCCGGCAATCAAACTATCGTAACCATATACTTGCTCGCTCCTCCTATCTGTTGAACTTTTCCCTCACATAGCTTGTGCAGTGTTATGCATAAAAAGATTATGTAAGAGGATTAAAAAAAAAATTAGATTCTCAAGTCTGAATTCTGACGTTTTTCTCCTGTCCTTGAAGCCGGGGCACTGGTGGAGGGTGGGAGGTATAGGGGTCCCTTGATTATAATAATAATATCTTTATTTCTAAAAATACATGTACAAGGTATACGGGCCTAGCTGACATCAATGACATACTACTATATAGAAAGCTGCTGCTTATGCAGAGCATTTCAGGCAAATTAGGTCAATTTTGTCCCAGGATGCGACCCACACCAGTCAACTAACACCCAGGTACCCATAGACAAAACTTGATTTGATGCTTTATTATGCACCTCATAATTCATTCTGTGGGTGATGCTCATCACATATCCATCCTGCAGGTAATAGTCATGGACAGTGATGTAATGGAAGCAGGATCCATACATAGCTTTAAGAAGAGGTATGATAAAGCTCATGGGACAGGGAGAGAGTGGACCTAGTAGTGACCAGTGAAGAGGTGGGGCCAGGAGCTATGACTCGACCCCTGCGTGCAACCACAATTAGGTGAGTACATACTCATGAGCAATATTCATCACATTCATCCTGTGGATGGTAGTCATCACATGCCCATCTTAAGGGCAGTAATCATCACACTCATCCTGTAGGTGGTAATTGCATAATCATCCTATGGGAGCTAGTCTGCATACCCATTCAATGGACAGTAGTCCTCAAACCCATCCTGTGGGTAGCAGCCATCACATACCCATCTTGTACCCGGAGTTTACCTGGAGAGGGTTTCGGGGTCAATGCCCCCGCAGCTCAGTCTGAGACCAGGCCTCATGGTGGATCAGGGTCTGATCAACCAGGCTGTTACTGCTGGCTGCACGCAAACTGATGTATGAACCACAGCCCGGTTGGTCAGGTGGTAGTCATCAATATCCATCCTGTGGGAAGTGGTGTCATCACATACCCATTTTGTAGGGGGTAGTCACCACTTACCCATCCTATGGGCAGTAGTTATCACATAGTTATCATGGAGAAGCAATCAGGAGACAGTACCAGCTGAGTTGAGCCTCAGAAAGCAGCCTTTAACAGGTCCAGTCCTTTCATCGGCTGCATTCTCGAGGTGGTTTCTTTCAAGACGCAGCTTGTTCCAATTCAATTCAATTCAATTCAGGTTTATTCTCTATAACGGTTACAATGTGGGGTTTACAGGTTTTGGGTATTGTGTGGTTTACATGTTATAAAATACTAATTACAGAGGGGGCCACTAGGACACCTAGCATGGCTAGGCATTTCGGGCAGACTTAGATTAATTCTTAACATTAAATCCTTACAGATTATGGTATTAAGGCTAAGTGACCACATCAAAATTTGTGAGTTTAGCAATGTGAATGCTATTGTTTTGGCTAATACAAAGTGTCTATATTGGAGTATCATAGGCAAAGTTCACCTTCCGCGAGCCCCCATGGCGGACCCTGGAGACGAGTGCCGTCCGGCCACTCTCGTCAAGCAGACTCCGGTCTAACTTCAACCGTCCAGTTTTCCCTGCGCGGACCTCTGAGGGTGTAAACTTGTTGGTTCCGGTGGTCTTAGCACCCTTTCCCTTAACTTTAACATCTTTCGTATGTCTAGCTTTGACTGAGTGGCTCTGTACTTTCCCACCCAGTGGCCCACATGCCCTGGTAGCCTTTCCTCCCACTGATACGAGGTTCTCTGGATTTAGTGGCAATCTATCTCCCTCTTTACGTACCCTGTAGAAGTGTTTTCCCAAGGTGACCGAGTGTTTGTCACTCCCTACCTGGTTCACCTTCCCTGGCGGTTCATCGTGTATACTGGTATTCATTATCACTACTCCCCTGTGAAAATTTGTGTGGACTGCCTCCAAGTGAGTCGCCTACCCTGGCAAACTCTGTTGACACCGAGCTCTGAGGTGGGTACCTCAGCCTCACAAGTGGCTTATAGGACAGATTTTCACAAATGATTGATGTTGCAAGAAACTCGCCTGCATGCACGTATAAAGGACTAACTTACTTGGTGTTGCAGCATATATCCTGATCTTCAACTTCCCTAAGCTTAGCCTTAGCCCCTCTGGACTTCCCCTCAGAAACCACGTGCAACCGGGAGCCTTAATTCCTGCAATATTCAATCGTTATTAGTGACCTGCCTGCACCTCAGAAATTCCTATATCCAAGAGGGTATGTATCCCCTAGTATAACTATGCAGACACAGACACTAGCTTCCAGACTGCCTTGAGACACTGGTACTTACTGGGCATGCACTGCCTGCTGCACAAAGGCCCACAGATCAACTCACTCACAATTCTCCCCAGACACTGGCCAGAAATCTACGAGAAAAAGTGGAGGTCTTGTCTTACTGTATGGGCCTGACGGAGGAGGTCATCTACGGTACATCGAGGTGCCTCTACCAGATTTCCCCAGGTCTCAAATGTGAAGACACGTGGGGGCGCCGTCTGCTGATCACGGCACGTCTTGTCCAGTTGGTGTCTGTCTTAAGAAGGACGCTATTGTGTCTTTCAAGACCCGCGCCTCATCATTCAAACTAGGGCTGCCAGTTCTCCCTAGCTAACTTATCCTAGTGTTTGCCTACATTATCGGCCTATTACTACCTATGTTAAGGTCTTAGGTCTACATTATTATTATCTACAGTTGCCTCAATAATCCTAATATTAGTGTACTAACAGTAAAACTACCTACTCCTTCCCTGAAGGGTAAATCTATAAATTAAATAAGCTTCCAACCAACCACGCCAACCCGGGAGAATGTTTTTGTTTGGGTGGGTTTAAGGGCCACCCAGCTCAGCCTTTCCATCTAGGGCCTTTGTATGCCGTATCTGTCCTGTGGAACTTTAGAGACCAAATAAATTTCCACATCCTCCCGCCGGCAAAGGTAGGCGCTAAGTCTAAATCAAGTTCACCTTCCGTGAGCCCCCACAGTGGACCCTGGACACGAGTGCCGTCCGGCCACTCTCGTCGAGCAGACTCCGGTCTAACTTCAACCGTCCAGTTTCCCCTGTGTGGACCTCTGGGGGTGTAAACTTGTTGGTTCCGGTGGTCTTAGCACCCTTTCCTTTAACTTTAACATCTTTCGTATGTCTAGCCTTGACTGAGTGGCTCCGTACTTTCCCACCCAGTGGCCCACATGCCCTGGTAGCCTTTCCTCCCACTGATACGAGGTTCCCTGGATTTAATGGCAATCTATCTCCCTCTTTACGTACCCTGTAAAAGTGTTTTCCCAAGGTGGCCGAGTGTTCGTCACTCCCTACCTGGTTCAGCTTCCCTGGCGGTTCATCGTGTATACTGGTACTCATTATCACTACTCCCCCAGCTATCATGGGGACAGCTTCTCCTCTATCTGGCGTGGCAGGGAATTCAGGTGGAATCCTGCCGCCTATGATGTATCCTACTGGGGATCTGTATAAACCAATTCCTTCCCTAAACGTCCGTCGTGTAGACAGGAAGTCATCTATCTGATTGGCTCCCACCAGGATACCTACATTTCTGACTGTGTCAGTGGTAATTCCCTGGTCTGCCAGCTTCACGTCAAGGTCTTTCAATCGCTTAGCTGCTGCAGCAAGACCTCTCGCTGTAATTGCCGTGGGTAACGTCTCTACCACCAAGGCTGTAATGTCTCTGCGATGTCCACCTAATTTGACTGTGACATCCACCACATCATAAGATTTGGGTGGGACCTGACTTATAGCCCCTCCCAACATCATACTAACTTTCCTTGTGGCCTTCAACTTTAATTTAGCCACCAACTTCTTTGTTATCAAGGATACTTGTGCTCCTGGGTCAAAGAATAATCGGGTTGTTTCGGACCTGTGCCCATTCACAACCTTTGCCATGACTGTAGGTAGGGCAGCACCTCCGTGATTCTCACTCGGATTAGAGACTTCACTCCCACTAATCACGCTGGCTACCATTTCAGGCTCGGACTCACTTTCTATCTCTACCTGAGAGATATCCCTACTAGCCTGGGGTTCCCTTAAATTATTGGGACATAGTGCAGTATGGTGCTTACCTTTGCAACAGACTCGACACTCACTGAGCTGGGTGCCACAGTCTCTCGCAAAGTGTTCCCCACAACACTTGAAGCAGAGTCTCAACTCCTTTAGTCTCTGTTGCCCACTGCTCAGTGTTGTATACTCGGAGCTGTTGTGATAGAAACACAGGCCTTATCTCTAGGCTTTATTGAACATAGAATCTTCATAGTACTTCTGCAACAACAAAATATAATGACTAGTACATCTAATAATGGCTTCTACAGGGATGGTGATGTCTTGCATATGTCAAGAGAAAAGTTATAACTACAGGCCACATATTTAAACTCACCATGTAATCTGCATCGCTGATAAATGGATAAAGTAGGAGAGAATCACACACCATGTGTTGGTGCCCATGACACACACCAAACTGTTGTTGTTGTTAAGGGCCCCTAGAGGTGGTGCAGTATTATCCTGCTGCTGCTCCCCACAGGACCAGTATCACTACAATCTCCCCCTTCTAAAATATCAGAGACAGTAATCTCCCAAACTGTTAGGTGGGCGACGTACACGTCCCGACCTTCGTAGCCCTTGAGCCTCTTCACCAGGTTCGATATTTTCCAGCGGGGTTTGATTAACTGCTGGAGCAGAATCCTCTATTTCCATAGGGGTAGTCTCAAGGGGCTTTCCAGGAGAAAACGAAGCATCTTTCACATCTATTGGTGTATCTTGAGATTCCACACTAATAGGGATTTCAACTGGGGCTAAATGTCTTGTAGATACTGTAGTCTCTTCACCATTTTGGTAGCGAATGTGGGCGTAATGTGGATTAGCTTGCAGGAGCTCTACCTCTTCCACTAAAGGATCCGTCTTGTTCATCCTACGGTGACTCTTCAGGAGAACGGGTCCAGGATGACATAACCAAGTGGGCACGGAGGCTCCCGTAGAGGAACGACGTGAATAGTTGAGGAGTCTTTCATGAGGGGTTGCATTAGTAGCTGTGCACAGCAGTGATCTAATAGAGTGAAGAGCATCAGGTAGGACAGTTTGCCAGTGTTGAACAGGTAGATTGCGCGACTTTAATGTCATTGTAACTGCCTTCCATATAGTACCATTGAACCGCTCCACTTGACCATTGCCTTGAGGGTTGTAGCTTGTTGTTCTGCTGCAGGCAATACCTTTGCTAGCCAAAAACTCCTGAAGTTCGTTACTCATGAACGAGGATCCCCTGTCTGAATGGATATAAGCTGGCATACCAAAAATAGAGAACAACTGTGAAAGACAACTAATAACAGTTGAAGCAGCCATATTTGCACAGGGGAATACAAAGGGAAACCTTGAATATTCATCTACTATGTTAAGGAAATACCTATTCTGATTTGTGCTTGGTAGAGGTCCTTTGAAATCTATATTCAATCTTTCGAAAGGCTGGGTGGATTTTATGAGATGAGTCTTCTCTGGCTGATGAAAGTTTGGCTTGCACTCTGCACATACTCTGCATGCTCTGATCACTTGTCGCACATCTTCCACTGAGTAGGGCATGTTCTTTGATTTGACAAAATGGTACAGGCGTGTAACTCCTGGGTGACACAAAGCCTTGTGGAGAGCTGAGAGTGATTGCAAATCATGACATGCTGCTCCACAGTGGGACCTAGAGAATGCATCAGGTGAGATGTTCTCTTGACCCGGTCGGTACAGAATATCAAAGTCATAACACGATAGTTCCATCCTCCAGCGTAATATCTTGTCATTCTTTATCCTACTTTTGTGCCTCTTGTCGAACATATACATCACGGACCGTTGGTCAGTCCTTATGGTGAAATGTCTACCAGTTAAATAATGCCTCCAGTGGCGAACTGCTTCTATGATGGCCTGGGCTTCCTTTTCTACAGCAGCATAACATTTCTCTGATCCTTGAAAAGTTCTCGAAAAGAAGGCTACTGGTCGTCCTGCCTGAGATAAGACTGCAGCAATGGCAATGTCAGATGCATCCGTTTCCACTTCGAATGGTAGGGACTCATCAATGGCTTGAACTACTGAGTTTTCAATGTCCTGTTCTGAGAGTATGGAAAGCGGCTTCTGCTTCCTTTGTCACAGGAAATGTGGTAGCACTCAATGGGCGGACTTTACTTGAATAGTTGTAGATCCATTGTGAGTAATAAGCAAAGAGACCAAGAGTTCTTCGGAGTGACTTTTTGTCTTGAGGCATTGGAAGTTCCCGTAGAGGTCGTAGTCGTTCAGGGTCTGGGAATATTGAACCTCCTTCCACTACATAACCAAGGATGCTAAGCCTTTTAGTTGAAAAAGTGCACTTTTCCTCATTGTAACTGATATTTTTCTTCTTGGCGGCTTCCAAAAACTTATCAAGGTTTGCATCATGTTCCTCCTGGGTCTTGCCACAAATGGTAACATTATCTAAATACGCGTAGGTTCCCATGAGTTGCTCTTCCTGAATGAGTGAATCCATAATTCGTTGGAAGCAGGCTACCCCATTGGTGACTCCAAAAGGGACTCTGGTAAACTGATACAGGCCATCACTAGCCTGAAACGCTGTGTATGGTTTATCTTCATTCCTTATAGGGACTTGATGATAGGCACTCTGCAGATCAATTGTGCTAAACACGTAGTACTGAGCAATTTTGTTCACTGTATCGTCAATTCGAGGTAGAGGGTACCCATCAAGAAGTGTAAATTTGTTGATTGTCTCAGAGTAATCGATAGCCAGTCTCCGTTTCCTATAACCATCTTTAACAACAACAACCTGTGCACGCCAAGGGGAATCACTCGGTTCTATAATACCCTCCTTCAGCAGCCTCTGAGTTTCTTTCTCAATGAACATCCGATCCTCATAAGAATAGCGGCGTGACTTAGCTGATATAGGATGGCAATCCGCGGTAAGATTTGCAAACAGCTTTGGTGGGTCTACCCTTAAAGTGCTAAGTCCACAGACAACAAGAGGAGGCAGTTCACCTCCATATGTTAAGGTGACACTACCATGCAGCTTCTGAAAGTCCTGACCAAGGATAACATCAGAGCACAGTTGTGGCAGAATAGCTAAATGTACATCTTGATAATCCTTTCCATTAACTCTGAGATTTACCTTACAAAACCCTAAGGTCTGAATAGAGAGAGATGTTGATGCCATGGAAACGGTACCTGATGAGTGATGTAGAGTCAAGGAGAGCCGTTTAACTAAGTCAAGGTTGATGAAACTCTCTGAGCTGCCACTATCAATAAGACCATCTACTTCTGTTCCTTTGATGAATACTTTCACAACTGCCTTTGACAGTGAATTTGGAGTAGCCGCAGAAGTCACTGTTGCTAGAGTCGCATGATCACTGGAATGTGTGGAGGCACTAGCTCTTGTTGATGCATTAGCACGACATACTTTAGCAAAGTGACCTTTCTTGTGGCATTTATGGCACATTGCTTCACGAGCAGGACACTTTGGACGTGGATGTCTTGAAAAACCACAAAAGAAACACACCGTACCTGCTGCTGCTGTCACTGAGGCAGGTTCCCCAGTAACTTCATTGCAAGAGTCTTGGTCAGGAATTGCAGCACTTACCACTCGAGAAGGCTGAGTGGTACTGTATACTTCAGAATTCTTCTGGGCTGAATCTAGAGCTCTTGCCTGGTCAAAGGCAGCGGCTAAGTCGAGAGTTTTATTCTCCAATAAACGCTGCCTTATTATTGGTGATTGCAGGCCACTGATAAAAGCATCCCTGATGGACTCTTCACAATACTGAGCAGCTGTCACTGCTTGGAAGTGACAGTCCTTACCTAAAATTTTCAGTGCTTGAAAGTATTCCTCTAAGGACTCATCAATCTGCTGGCGGCGAGTTGCAAGGCGATAGCGTGCAAAGATTTCATTTGTAGGTTTAATATACTGAGACTTGAGGGTTTTGATAGCATCTTCGTAGGTATTACACTCAGAAATAGCCTCATATATCTTAGGTGACACAAAATTGATGAGCAGACTTAGTTTATCTAGATCTTCTTTAGGAAGGGCTCCCAAGAAGTTTTCGAAAGTCTTAAACCAGTGCTTCCATTCCTGAGCAGCCGTTGATAAGCTGGGGTCACAGTCTAGCCTCTCAGGTTTCAGTAAACGCTCCATGTTGTGATGTAGTCTAGCGCAGGATCACCACCAGGTAGCCCAGGATTCTATGTTCAATAAATTGTTGTGATAGAAACACAGGCCTTATCTCTAGGCTTTATTGAACATAGAATCTTCATAGTACTTCTGCAACAACAAAATATAATGACTAGTACATCTAATAATGGCTTCTACAGGGATGGTGATGTCTTGCATATGTCAAGAGAAAAGTTATAACTACAGGCCACATATTTAAACTCACCATGTAATCTGCATCGCTGATAAATGGATAAAGTAGGAGAGAATCACACACCATGTGTTGGTGCCCATGACACACACCAAACTGTTGTTGTTGTTAAGGGCCCCTAGAGGTGGTGCAGTATTATCCTGCTGCTGCTCCCCACAGGACCAGTATCACTACACTGTAGTGCCAGCCAGTTTCCTCTGAATCACCTGACTGATGAACCATTCCGACTTACCCCAATCATGTAAATCTTTAAGACTATTCGTCAAACTCATAACTTCGATTCGGAACTTCTCTAGGCTCTGACGGTCATGGCGACAAGCCTCTAGATCCAACAACCGATGAAGTATAGCTACCTTTATCTCCTCAGTGTTGCCAAACGTGTCCTTTAATTGGTCTTTGGCATGTTGGTAATTGGTGTCAGTGGTTTGGTAATGCCGGACTTTCAGCTGTGAACGTAAATATTGTAATTTGACGGCATCTGACAAATCGTCTCTGTCATCTATC
>NW_027198740.1:0-40230 GCF_038502225.1 Cherax quadricarinatus
GCCAGTGTCTGGTGAAACATTTCCTCAGTAAAGATTCCCAGGTGTTGTACAAGCGTCTCATTCTTCAACTCGCCGGTTTTCAAAACCATTTTCATCGCATTCTGTCATGCATAAAGAGACACAAGTCTGTCACACACATCAAAAACAACCTGGGTGTTCATTTAAAAGAAAAAAATTGCAAAATGGTCACCAGAAATAATATATATGAGTTTTGCTGAAAGGCTGACGACACTAATGATGTCAACGTAGCTGACAGCAGGAACAAAGAGAGACATGATAACCACATGGCAAGAATAACAAGAGGACGAAGGGATACGAAGAAATTTTTTCCAGACAGAATTGCAGACCAGAGGAATAAATAATAAGGACGAGGAAAATGCTTAAACTATTGTAAATTTAAAAAAAATAAATACTGAACAAATTGTTGAAGACAGGACACCATGAGCATAACTCCGTTACTGTAGCTACTAATAGGTAATTAACTAATATGTAATTAAATGATAGGCAATTGACTAACAGGTAATTTTTGCAAATGTTCCCACAATATAACTATCACATAACAATATAACTACACACACTGCAAGTGTTCCCACAATGTAACTATCACACAACAATATAACTACACACACTGCAAGTGTTCCCACAATATAACTATCACATAACAATATAACTACACACACTGCAAGTGATAGGCAATTGACTAACAGGTAATCACATTATAACTGCGAATGTTCCCACAATATAACTATCACATAACAATATAACTACACACACTGCAAGTGTTCCCACAATATAACTATCACATAACAATATAACTACACACACTGCAAGTGTTCCCACAATATAACTATCACATAACAATATAACTACACACACTGCAAGTGTTCCCACAATGTAACTATCACATAACAATATAACTACACACACTGCAAGTGTTCCCACAATATAACTATCACATAACAATATAACTACACACACTGCAAGTGTTCCCACAATATAACTATCACATAACAATATAACTACACACACTGCAAGTGTTCCCACAATGTAACTATCACATAACAATATAACTACACACACTGCAAGTGTTCCCACAATATAACTATCACATAACAATATAACTACACACACTGCAAGTGTTCCCACAATGTAACTATCACACAACAGTGCAGCCACACACTATTAGTGTATTCAGACTTGCTAAATAAGAGGTAATAGCAGAGTAGGAAGCAGGCACCCGCACGCAGGAACACCACCACTGTAACTGTAGCCTTCACGTCTACACTCGCTGATAACTACCTACTTATTCATCTTCGTACTATTTGTTATACATTTATACAAGTTCTATTCAAGAAAGGATAATGGGGGAAGCCTCGATGCCGGTTAAAGGTTCTTGATCCAGGGAACTAGAGCTCTCCTTCAGTTGGAAAAACCCTGATTACATTCCTCTATTTCCTGTTCGATGTACTACATCATTAATAATAATAATAAAATAAAAATATAATAATAATAATAATAATAATAATAATAATAATAATAATAATAATAATAATGATAATAATAATAATAATAATAATAATAATAATAATAATGGTTCTAATGGTACTAGTAGAAATAAAAACAGTAGCAGTGGTTAAATTTTTATTATTATTATTATTATTATTATTATTATTATTATTGTTGTTGCTAGTCCTAAATTGTTCAGGAGAACTTTCTCGTCCTCAAATAAACATAAACGAATGTGTTCCAGTTCAATGAAGGACAGTCAGATCAGGTACCCCCATGACACTCAGAACTGGTACCCCGCCTGACACTCAGAACTGGTACCCCGCCTGACACTCAGAACTGGTCCCATGACATATATAATCACCTACACGGCTAGGTAAGAGGGCGTGGTGAGGTACCTTGATGATGGTGCAAATAATAATAATAATAATAATAATAATAGGACATTCCATGGGTGTTCTTTAGTTCTGGTTACTTAGGTAGCAGCACCCTGGTGACTAGGGCATCCAGGTAGCAGCACCCTGCTGACTAGGGCACCCAGGTAGCAGCACCCTGCTGACTAGGGCACCCAGTTAGCAGCACCCTGGTGACTAGGGCACCCAGGTAGCAGCACCCTGCTGACTAGGGCACCCAGTTAGCAGCACCCTGCTGACTAGGGCACCCAGGTAGCAGCACCCTGCTGACTAGGGCACCCAGGTAGCAGCACCCTGCTGACTAGGGCACCCAGGTAGCAGCACCCTGGTGACTAGGGCACCCAGGTAACAGCACCCTGGTGACTAGTGCACCCAGGTAGCAGCACCCTGGTGACTAGGGCACCCAGGTAGCAGCACCCTGCTGACTAGGGCACCCAGGTAGCAGCACCCTGCTGACTAGGGCACCCAGGTAGCAGCACCCTGGTGACTAGGGCACCCAGGTAACAACACCCTGGTGACTAGTGCACCCAGGTAGCAGCACCCTGGTGACTAGGGCACCCAGGTAGCAGCACCCTGCTGACTAGGGCACCCAGTTAGCAGCACCCTGCTGACTAGGGCACCCAGGTAGCAGCACCCTGCTGACTAGGGCACCCAGGTAGCAGCACCCTGCTGACTAGGGCACCCAGGTAGCAGCACCCTGCTGACTAGGGCACCCAGTTAGCAGCACCCTGCTGACTAGGGCACCCAGGTAGCAGCACCCTGCTGACTAGGGCACCCAGGTAGCAGCACCCTGCTGACTAGGGCACCCAGGTAGCAGCACCCTGCTGACTAGGGCACCCAGGTAGCAGCACCCTGCTGACTAGGGCACCCAGGTAGCAGCACCCTGCTGACTAGGGCACCCAGGTAGCAGCGCCCTGCTGACTAGGGCACCCAGGTAGCAGCACCCTGCTGACTAGGGCACCCAGGTAGCAGCACCCTGCTGACTAGGGCACCCAGTTAGCAGCACCCTGCTGACTAGGGCACCCAGGTAGCAGCACCCTGCTGACTAGGGCACCCAGGTAGCAGCACCCTGCTGACTAGGGCACCCAGGTAGCAGCACCCTGCTGACTAGGGCACCAAGTTAGCAGCACCCTGCTGACTAGGGCACCCAGGTAGCAGCACCCTGCTGACTAGGGCACCCAGGTAGCAGCACCCTGCTGACTAGGGCACCCAGGTAGCAGCACCCTGCTGACTAGGGCACCCAGGTAGCAGCACCCTGCTGACTAGGGCACCCAGGTAGCAGCACCCTGCTGACTAGGGCACCCAGGTAGCAGCGCCCTGCTGACTAGGGCACCCAGGTAGCAGCACCCTGCTGACTAGGGCACCCAGGTAGCAGCGCCCTGCTGACTAGGGCACCCAGGTAGCAGCACCCTGCTGACTAGGGCACCCAGGTAGCAGCACCCTGCTGACTAGGGCACCCAGGTAGCAGCGACCTGCTGACTAGGGCACGCAGGTAGCAGCACCCTGCTGACTAGGACACCCAGGTAGCAGCACCCTGCTGACTAGGGCACCCAGGTAGCAGCACCCTGCTGACTAGGGCACCCAGGTAGCAGCACCCTGCTGACTAGGGCACCCAGGTAGCAGCACCCTGCTGACTAGGGCTCCCAGGTAGCAGCACCCTGCTGACTAGGGCTCCAAGGTAGCAGCACCCTGCTGACTAGGGCACCCAGGTAGCAGCACCCTGCTGACTAGGGCACCCAGGTAGCAGCACCCTGCTGACTAGGGCACCCAGGTAGTAGCACCCTGCCGACTAGGGCACCAGGTAGCAGCACCCTGCTGACTAGGGCACCCAGGTAGCAGCACTCTGCTGACTAGGGCACCCAGGTAGCAGCACTCTGTTGACTTGGGCACCCAGGTAGCAGCACCCTGCTGACTAAGGCACCAGGTAGCAGCACCCTGCTGACTAGGGCACCAGGTAGCAGCACCCTGCTGACTAGGGCACCCAGGTAACAGCACACTGCTGACTAGGGCACCCAGGTAGCAGCACTCTGCTGACTAGGGTACCCAGGTAACAGCACTCTGCTGACTAGTGCACCCAGGTAGCAGCACTCTGCTGACTAGGGCACCCAGGTAGCAGCACTCTGCTGACTAGGGCACCCAGGTAGCAGCACCCTGCTGAGTATGGCACCCAGGTAGCAGCACTCTGCTGACTAGGGCACCCAGGTAGCAGCACTCTGCTGACTAGGGCACCCAGGTAGCAGCACTCTGCTGACTAGGGCACCCAGGTAACAGCACCCTGCTGACTAGGGCACCCAGGTAGCAGCACTCTGCTGACTAGGGCACCCAGGTAGCAGCACCCTGCTGACTAGGGCACCAGGTAGCAGCACCCTGCTGACTAGGGCACCAGGTAGCAGCACCCTGCTGACTAGGGCACCCACGTAGCAGCACCCTGCTGACTAGGGCACCCAGGCAGCAGCACCCTGCTTACTAGGGCACCCAGGTAGCAGCACCCTGCTGACTAAGGCACCAGGTAGCAGCACCCTGCTGACTAGGGCACCAGGTAGCAGCACCCTGCTGACTAGGACACCCAGGTAACAGCACACTGCTGACTAGGGCACCCAGGTAGCAGCACTCTGCTGACTAGGGCACCCAGGTAACAGCACTCTGCTGACTAGGGCACCCAGGTAGCAGCACTCTGCTGACTAGGGCACCCAGGTAGCAGCACTCTGCTGACTAGGGCACCCAGGTAGCAGCACCCTGCTGAGTATGGCACCCAGGTAGCAGCACTCTGCTGACTAGGGCACCCAGGTAGCAGCACTCTGCTGACTAGGGCACCCAGGTAGCAGCACTCTGCTGACTAGGGCACCCAGGTAACAGCACCCTGCTGACTAGGGCACCCAGGTAGCAGCACTCTGCTGACTAGGGCACCCAGTTAGCAGCACTCTGCTGACTAGGGCACCCAGGTAACAGCACCCTGCTGACTAGGGCACCCAGGTAGCAGCACTCTGCTGACTAGGGCACCCAGATACCTGGGATTTACCTGGAGAGAGTTCCGGTGGTCAACGCCCCGCGGCCCGGTCTGTGACCAGGCCTCCTGGTAGATCAGAGCCTGATCAACCAGGCTGTTGCTGCTGGCTGCACGCAAACCAACGTACGAGCCACAGCCCGGCTGGTCAGGAACCGACTTTAGGTGCTTGTCCAGTGTCAGCTTGAAGACTGCCAGGGGTCTGTTGGTAATCCCCCTTACGTATGCTCGGAGGCAGTTGAACAGTCTCGGGCCCTTGACACTTATTGTATGGTCTCTTAACGTGCTAGTGACACCCCTGCTTTTCATTGGAGGGATGTTGCATCGTCTGCCAAGTCTTTTGCTTTCGTAGTGAGTGATTTTCGTGTGCAAGTTCGGTACTAGTCCCTCTAGGATTTTCCAGGTGTATATAATCATGTATCTCTCCCGCTTGCGTTCCAGGGAATACAGGTTTAGAAACCTCAAGCGCTCCCAGTAATTGAGGTGTTTTATCTCCGTTATGCGCGCCGTGAAGGTTCTCTGTACATTTTCTAGGTCAGCAACTTCACCTGCCTTGAAAGGTGCTGTTAGTGTGCAGCAATATTCCAGCCTAGATAGAACAAGTGACCTGAAGAGTGTCATTATGGGCTTGGCCTCCCTAGTTTTGAAGGTTCTCATTATCCATCCTGTCATTTTTCTAGCAGATGCGATTGATTCAATGTTATGGTCCTTGAAGGTGAGATCCTCAGACATGATCACTCCCAGGTCTTTGACGTTGGTGTTTCGCTCTATTTTGTGGCCAGAATTTGTTTTGTACACACAGATAGCAGCACCCTGCTGACTAGGGCACCCAGGTAGCAGCACTCTGCTGACAAGGGTTCCCAGGTAGCAGTACCCTGCCGACTAGGGCACCCAGGTAGCAGTACTCTGCTGACTAGGACAACAGGTAGCCTACACTCTAGTGTGCTGACTGATGCTGCTTTTAAAGCATAGCTTGCTGGTTAATGCTGTTTGAGCAATCATTCCTGGTGCTGCGATAGGCTAGATTGTCCTGGACTCATAGGCTGGTGCTGACTGCCTACCATCCTACAATACTGCTGCTGCTGCTGCTGCTGCTGCTGCTGCTGCTGCTGCTGCTGCTGCTGCTAGACAACAATCAAGACATACTACCGTTGAACATCAAAATGGTATACAATACCGACAGGTTGTTAGGTAAGACACATAAGCAACAGTTAGACAACTTTATTCCGAAACGTTTCGCCTACTGTGTAGGCGAAACGTTTCGGAATAAAGTTGTCTAACTGTTGCTTATGTGTCTTACCTAACATACTACCGTTGCATGTTTCGTAATGTCCTTCACACAAAGCAACAGCTGCAGCAACAGTGGGGTGCCATCCTTCATGGCTGCCTAGCCAACACACACACACACACACACACACACACACACACACACACACACACACACACACACACACACACACACACACACACACACACACACACACAGGAGCTTTGAGGCGGGACCAGGAGCTATGAATAATCCCCTGAAACCACAATTAGGTGAGCACACACACACACACACACACACACCTCATCAATCTAGCATCTCGTTTAGATTTCGTAAATTTCCACTGACCTAACTCTAGTGTGTCATGAGAAAGAAAGAGTGTGATGAATGGTTTGAAAAACCGACAAGTTGAAGATTGAGACACTTATGTAGCATATGGGAATCTTTATTCAGGAAACGTTCCGCCACACAGTGGCTTCATCAGTCCAATACAAAAAGGGAGGCGTAAGGAGAGGAGGAGTATGAGGTAATCAGTCCCTCAGTTCAGATTGATGGACTGAACACATCAACTCCAGGCTGAGGGACTGATTACCTCATACTCCTCCTCTCCTTACGCCTTCCTTTTTGTATTGGACTGATGAAGCCACTGTGTGGCGAAACGTTTCCTGAATAAAGATTCCCATATGCTACATAAGTGTCTCAATCTTCAGAAAGAAAGAGATAAAGGTAACGTGAAAGACAAGATTTTGTTGTTGGTTAATGAGATTTCAAGCCTATCGACTATACTAGGGTCATTTAGACTGCATATATCCGGTGTCAGTCAGCGCTTTAAGTCATTACTCGAAGTTTTGTCAGGAGTTTTATGTAGTAAAACTGTTTATTTATACACGAAACTTTATAGTGGTGGTCTCACGTCAACACTGCATTCCTAAAACCATTAAGTTTAAGTGAGGAAAATAAGGAAAATGACTTTTAGGAAGTGTTTTGAAGATATGTTTGAAGAATAGTGGAGCAGTTGTGGGTGGTGGTGGTGGTGGAGCAGTTGTGGGTGGTGGTGGTGGTGGAGCAGTTGTGGGTGGTGGTGGTGGTGGAGCAGTTGTGGGTGGTGGTGGTGGTGGACCAGTTGTGGGTGGTGGTGGTGGTGGAGCAGTTGTGGGTGGTGGTGGTGGTGGAGCAGTTGTGGGTGGTGGTGGTGGTGGAGCAGTTGTGGGTGGTGGTGGTGGTGGACCAGTTGTGGGTGGTGGTGGTGGTGGAGCAGTTGTGGGTGGTGGTGGTGGTGGAGCAGTTGTGGGTGGTGGTGGTGGTGGACCAGTTGTGGGTGGTGGTGGTGGTGGACCAGTTGTGGGTGGTGGTGGTGGTGGACCAGTTGTGGGTGGTGGTGGTGGTGGACCAGTTGTGGGTGGTGGTGGTGGTGGACCAGTTGTGGGTGGTGGTGGAGCAGTTGTGGGTGGTGGTGGTGGTGGAGCAGTTGTGGGTGGTGGTGGTGGTGGTGGAGCAGTTGTGGGTGGTGGTGGTGGTGGAGCAGTTGTGGGTGGTGGTGGTGGTGGACCAGTTGTGGGTGGTGGTGGTGGTGGAGCAGTTGTGGGTGGTGGTGGTGGTGGAGCAGTTGTGGGTGGTGGTGGTGGTGGAGCAGTTGTGGGTGGTGGTGGTGGTGGAGCAGTTGTGGGTGGTGGTGGTGGTGGAGCAGTTGTGGGTGGTGGTGGTGGTGGAGCAGTTGTGGGTGGTGGTGGTGGTGGAGCAGTTGTGGGTGGTGGTGGTGGTGGAGCAGTTGTGGGTGGTGGTGGTGGTGGAGCAGTTGTGGGTGGTGGTGGTGGTGGTGGAGCAGTTGTGGGTGGTGGTGGTGGTGGTGGAGCAGTTGTGGGTGGTGGTGGTGGTGGAGCAGTTGTGGGTGGTGGTGGTGGTGGAGAAGTTGTGGGTGGTGGTGGTGGTGGAGCAGTTGTGGGTGGTGGTGGTGGTGGAGCAGTTGTGGGTGGTGGTGGTGGTGGAGCAGTTGTGGGTGGTGGTGGTGGTGGAGCAGTTGTGGGTGGTGGTGGTGGTGGAGCAGTTGTGGGTGGTGGTGGTGGTGGACCAGTTGTGGGTGGTGGTGGTGGTGGACCAGTTGTGGGTGGTGGTGGTGGTGGACCAGTTGTGGGTGGTGGTGGTGGTGGACCAGTTGTGGGTGGTGGTGGTGGTGGACCAGTTGTGGGTGGTGGTGGAGCAGTTGTGGGTGGTGGTGGTGGTGGAGCAGTTGTGGGTGGTGGTGGTGGTGGTGGAGCAGTTGTGGGTGGTGGTGGTGGTGGAGCAGTTGTGGGTGGTGGTGGTGGTGGACCAGTTGTGGGTGGTGGTGGTGGTGGAGCAGTTGTGGGTGGTGGTGGTGGTGGAGCAGTTGTGGGTGGTGGTGGTGGTGGAGCAGTTGTGGGTGGTGGTGGTGGTGGAGCAGTTGTGGGTGGTGGTGGTGGTGGAGCAGTTGTGGGTGGTGGTGGTGGTGGAGCAGTTGTGGGTGGTGGTGGTGGTGGAGCAGTTGTGGGTAGTGGTGGTGGTGGAGCAGTTGTGGGTGGTGGTGGTGGTGGAGCAGTTGTGGGTGGTGGTGGTGGTGGAGCAGTTGTGGGTGGTGGTGGTGGTGGAGCAGTTGTGGGTGGTGGTGGTGGTGGACCAGTTGTGGGTGGTGGTGGTGGTGGAGCAGTTGTGGGTGGTGGTGGTGGTGGAGCAGTTGTGGGTGGTGGTGGTGGTGGACCAGTTGTGGGTGGTGGTGGTGGTGGAGCAGTTGTGGGTGGTGGAGCAGTTGTGGGTGGTGGTGGTGGTGGAGCAGTTGTGGGTGGTGGTGGAGCAGTTGTGGGTGGTGGTGGTGGTGGACCAGTTGTGGGTGGTGGTGGTGGTGGAGCAGTTGTGGGTGGTGGTGGTGGTGGAGCAGTTGTGGGTGGTAGTGGTGGTGGAGCAGTTGTGGGTGGTGGTGGTGGTGGAGCAGTTGTGGGTGGTGGTGGTGGTGGAGCAGTTGTGGGTGGTAGTGGTGGTGGAGCAGTTGTGGGTGGTGGTGGTGGAGCAGTTGTGGGTGGTGGTGGTGGTGGTGGAGCAGTTGTGGGTGGTGGTGGTGGTGGAGCAGTTGTGGGTGGTGGTGGTGGTGGAGCAGTTGTGGGTGGTGGTGGTGGTGGAGCAGTTGTGGGTGGTGGTGGTGGTGGAGCAGTTGTGGGTGGTGGTGGTGGTGGAGCAGTTGTGGGTGGTGGTGGTGGTGGAGCAGTTGTGGGTGGTAGTGGTGGTGGAGCAGTTGTGGGTGGTGGTGGTGGAGCAGTTGTGGGTGGTGGTGGTGGTGGAGCAGTTGTGGGTGGTAGTGGTGGTGGAGCAGTTGTGGGTGGTGGTGGTGGAGCAGTTGTGGGTGGTGGTGGTGGTGGAGCAGTTGTGGGTGGTGGTGGTGGTGGAGCAGTTGTGGGTGGTGGTGGTGGTGGAGCAGTTGTGGGTGGTGGTGGTGGAGCAGTTGTGGGTGGTGGTGGTGGTGGAGCAGTTGTGGGTGGTGGTGGTGGTGGAGCAGTTGTGGGTGGTGGTGGTGGTGGAGCAGTTGTGGGTGGTGGTGGTGGTGGAGCAGTTGTGGGTGGTGGTGGTGGTGGAGCAGTTGTGGGTGGTGGTGGTGGTGGAGCAGTTGTGGGTGGTGGTGGTGGTGGAGCAGTTGTGGGTGGTGGTGGTGGAGCAGTTGTGGGTGGTGGTGGTGGTGGAGCAGTTGTGGGTAGTGGTGGTGGTGGAGCAGTTGTGGGTAGTGGTGGTGGTGGAGCAGTTGTGGGTGGTGGTGGAGCAGTTGTGGGTGGTGGTGGTGGTGGAGCAGTTGTGGGTGGTGGTGGTGGTGGTGGAGCAGTTGTGGGTAGTGGTGGTGGTGGAGCAGTTGTGGGTAGTGGTGGTGGTGGAGCAGTTGTGGGTGGTGGTGGTGGTGGAGCAGTTGTGGGTAGTGGTGGTGGTGGAGCAGTTGTGGGTAGTGGTGGTGGTGGAGCAGTTGTGGGTAGTGGTGGTGGTGGAGCAGTTGTGGGTGGTGGTGGTGGTGGAGCAGTTGTGGGTAGTGGTGGTGGTGGAGCAGTTGTGGGTAGTGGTGGTGGAGCAGTTGTGGGTGGTGGTGGTGGTGGAGCAGTTGTGGGTAGTGGTGGTGGTGGAGCAGTTATGGGTGGTGGTGGTGGTGGAGCAGTTGTGGGTAGTGGTGGTGGTGGAGCAGTTGTGGGTAGTAGTGGTGGTGGAGCAGTTGTGGGTAGTAGTGGTGGTGGAGCAGTTGTGGGTGGTGGTGGTGGTGGATCAGTTGTGGGTAGTGGTGGTGGTGGAGCAGTTGTGGGTAGTGGTGGTGGAGCAGTTGTGGGTGGTGGTGGTGGTGGAACAGTTGTGGGTGGTGGTGGTGAAGCAGTTGTGGGTAGTGGTGGTGGAGCAGTTGTGGGTGGTGGTGGTGGAGCAGTTGTGGGTGGTGGTGGTGGAGCAGTTGTGGGTAGTGGTGGTGGAGTAGTTGTGGGTAGTGGTGGTGGAGCAGTTGTGGGTAGTGGTGGTGGTGGAGCAGTTGTGGGTGGTGGTGGTGGAGCAGTTGTGGTGGAGCAGTTGTGGGCAGTGGCGGTGAAACAGTTGTGGGAGGTGGTGGTGGAGCAGTTGTGGGTAGTGTTGGAGCAGTTGTGGGTGGTGGTGGTGGAGCAGTTGTGGGTGGTGGTGGTGGAGCAGTTGTGGGTAGTGGTGGTGGAGCAGTTGTGGGCAGTGGTGGTGAAGCAGTTGTGGGTGGTGGTGGTGGAGCAGTTGTGGGTAGTGGTGGTGGAGCAGTTGTGGGTAGTGGTGGTGGAGCAGTTGTGGGTGGTGGTGGTGGAGTAGTTGTGGTGGAGCGGTTGTGGGCAGTGGTGGTGAAGCAGTTGTGGGTGGTGGTGGTGGAGCAGTTGTGGGTAGTGGTGGAGCAGTTGTGGGTGGTGGTGGTGAAGCAGTTGTGGGTAGTGGTGGTGGAGCAGTTGTGCGTAGTGGTGGTGGAGCAGTTGTGGGTGGTGGTGGTGGAGCAGTTGTGGGTGGTGGTGGTGGAGCAGTTGTGGGCAGTGGTGGTGAAGCAGTTGCGGGTGGTGGTGGTGGAGCAGTTGTGGGTAGTGGTGGTGAAGCAGACACAGTTTGCAGATGATGTTATTCATGTCGTCTCATCAACTCCAGTAACAGGAAAATACAAGTATGAGAGAGTCATAGAAAAAATGAATATTGAACTTCGTCGAACATCTAATTGGGAGAAGAAATGGAGAATTACGACTAATCCTGACAAGGTCTTTGTTAGCACGATAGGATGTTTTGCATCAACAATTGAAGATAAAGGAGGTATCTCCATCAGAGGTACACCTGTAGCCATTAGAAACCCTAACAAGATCTTGGGATATGAAATAGACAGGCTGCTCCACTCAACATCTCATGTAACTAAAAAGATCAACACAGCCAAAGCTGGTCTTAGCAGACTCTTTCGATTCAATCAAGCCCCTCAACATGTCAAAAAACATCTGTATAAAATGATAATAAGACCTATACTTGAATACCCTTGTGTCCCAATGTCATTAACAACAAAGACCAACATGCTACGGTTACAAAGGGTCCAGAATAGTGCTCTTCGCTTTATTACCGATACTAGGAGGAGAGACAGAGTTAAAATGGCAGATTTACACACACAACAAGATATTACTGCCATAAATGTACGTCTTGACACTCTAAAAAATAAAACAACTTTATACAATGCAAGAACTATACTTGCCAGATAGAGAACATCCTATGCAAGT
This sequence comes from Cherax quadricarinatus, assembly GCF_038502225.1. Lineage (NCBI taxonomy): Eukaryota > Metazoa > Arthropoda > Malacostraca > Decapoda > Parastacidae > Cherax > Cherax quadricarinatus. Next base: position 11,917 of record NW_027198740.1, read on the forward strand.
GATAAATACCACCGATTACACCATCAATACTCCGCCTCACAGGACTCAAAGAATGACTCTCCCACAGAGGGTTCGTCGTTTTATTCATAAAGATGATTACCCTCGACCCATGATTTTGAGTAACTTACCTGATGAAGAAGATTGGATACCACCAGAACCCTTCTATGTATACTGAGAAAATTATCGCCCCCAATTAGGGAGACATCTTAAATAACTTTCTAATGTAAAACTATGCTATTGACTATTGTTGGACACCACCATTAAGAAGCTATTGTCACGAACTTATAAACCGGCCAGAAAATTATTGCCTTTCTTGTTGTATAAATATCCGTTGTGCACTCGCGAAAAAACAAAAAAAAAAAAAAAAAAAAAAAAAAAAAAAAAAAAAAAAAAAAAAAAAAAAAAAAAAAAAAAAAGCAATTGCAACTTGTATAATTACTACCAATTCAGAGTCATGTACTTATATACCTATTATATCTATGTGACTCTGATGGGTTAGTATTATCCCCCTTAAAGAATATATTATCAATTTACATACATTTTTCAACTTACACCAAAGTGGTTGGGCCACTTACCTTTTATATCCTACCTCTCCCCCCCCCTCCAACCCTTTTCCAATATTTTCATCCTTACCCATCCTTTTTCCTTCCCCATCTTACCAAAGCTCTGGTCATCAGAAGAAGAAGTGGTGAAGCAGTTGTGGACAGTGGTGGTGGAGCAGTTGTGGGCAGTGGTGGTGAAGCAGTTGTGGGTGGTGGTGGTGGAACAGTTGTGTTTAGTGGTGGAGCAGTTTTGGGTGGTGGTGGTGGAGCAGTTGTGGGTAGTGGTGGTGGAGCAGTTGTGGGTAGTGGTGGTGGAGCAGTTGTGGGTAGTGGTGGTGGAGCAGTTGTGGGTAGTGGTGGTGGAGCAGTTGTGGGTAGTGGTGGTGGAGCAGTTGTGGGTAGTGGTGGTTGAGCAGTTGTGGGTGGTGGTGTTGGAGCAGTTGTGGGTGGTGGTGGAGCAGTTGTGGGTGGTGGTGTTGGAGCAGTTGTGGGTGGTGGTGGAGCAGTTGTGGGTGGTGGTGGTGGAGCAGTTGTGGGTGGTGGTGGTGGAGCAGTTGTGGGTGGTGGTGGTGGAGCAGTTGTGGGTGGTGGTGGTGGAGCAGTTGTGGGTGGTGGTGGAGCAGTTGTGGGTGGTGGTGGTGGAGCAGTTGTGGGTGGTGGTGGTGGAGCAGTTGTGGATGGTGGTGGTGGAGAAGCTGTGGGTAGTGGTGGTGGAGCAGTTGTTTGTAGTGGTGGAGCAGTTGTGGGTAGTGGTGGTGGAACAGTTGTGGGTGGTGGTGGTGGTGGAGCAGTTGTGGATGGTGGTGGTGGAGCAGTTGTCTGTGGTGAGGGTGGAGCAGTTGTGGGTGGTGATGGTGGAGCAGTTGTGGGTGGTGGTGGTGGAGCAGTTGTGGATGGTGGTGGTGGAGAAGCTTTGGGTAGTGGAGGTGGAGCAGTTGTGGGTAGTGGTGGTGGAGCAGTTGTGGGTGGTGGTGGTGGAGCAGTTGTGGGTGGTGGTGGAACAGTTGTGGGTGGCGTTGGTGGAGCAGTTGTGGGTAGTGGTGGTGGAGCAGTTGGAGGAAGTGGTGGTGGAGCAGTTGTGGGTAGTGGTGGTGGAGCAGTTGTGGGTGGTGGTGGTGGAGCAGTTGTGTGTGGTGGTGGTGGAGCAGTTGTGGGTGGTGGTGGTGGAGCAGTTGTGGGTGGTGGTGGTGGAGCAGTTGTGGGTGGTGAGGGTGGAGCAGTTGTGGGTGGTGAGGGTGGAGCAGTTGTGGGTGGTGGTGGTGGAGCAGTTGTGGGTGGTGGTGATGAAGCAGTTGTGGGTGGTGGTGGTGGAGCAGTTGTGGGTGGTGGTGATGAAGCAGTTGTGGGTGGTAGTGTTGGAGCAGTTGTGGGTAGTGGTGGTGGAACAGTTGTGGGTGGTGGTGGTGGAGCAGTTGTGGGTGGTGGTGGTGGAGCAGTTGTGGGTGGTGAGGGTGGAGCAGTTGTGGGTGATGAGGGTGGAGCAGTTGTGGGTGGTGGTGGTGGAGCAGTTGTGGGTGGTGGTGGTGGTGGTGGAGCAGTTGTTTGTAGTGGTGGAGCAGTTGTGGGTAGTGGTGGTGGTGGAGCAGTCGTGGGTAGTGGTGGTGGAGCAGTTGTGGGTGGTGGTGGTGGAGCAGTTATGTGTGGTGGTGGTGGAGCAGTTGTTTGTAGTGGTGGAGCAGTTGTGGGTGGTGGGGGTGGAGCAGTTGTGGGTAGTGGTGGTGGAACAGTTGTGGGTAGTGGTGGTGGAACAGTTGTGGGTAGTGGTGGTGGAACAGTTGTGGGTAGTGGTGGTGGAACAGTTGTGGGTAGTGGTGGTGGAACAGTTGTGGGTAGTGGTGGTGGAACAGTTGTGGGTAGTGGTGGTGGAACAGTTGTGGGTAGTGGTGGTGGAACAGTTGTGGGTAGTGGTGGTGGAACAGTTGTGGGTAGTGGTGGTGGAACAGTTGTGGGTAGTGGTGGTGGAACAGTTGTGGGTGGTGATGGAGCAGCACTACACAAGTTCCTGAGTGTTAATGGCACTGTTGTGTACTTGTCTACAACACACTCGTATACTCACGAATATATTAAAGTACACAGTGGTATATGCACCGAGATTTAGATTTCTCAGTATATGTACATCGAGGTGTGTGTCTCTTCATACGAGACTTGTATATCAATACATATACTCAGAAAAGTATATACATTGCATTTATGTGTACCTTTAACCACTCTCAGGCTCGTCTGATTTTCAAACAGCTTGAAAATTTTCTGAGGCTGGGCTCCATTGAGCCTACTGACCATGGCACAGTTAAGCTCAAATGTTCAACTTATTCATTATAAAATTTTCCTCTCGTTCACCAAATTAATATATACAATATTTACAAATGTACAAGGACTTCTTTGTGACATTTTGACAAAAAAAAAAAAACAGAGGTCACCCTGGGACCTACTCCAGCTGATGGCCTGTGAGAGTCGAGTGCCTCAAAATGATTACCACAGACGAGGTAATCGAAGGAGCCCACACCTAACTCTCCTTTGACAAATGTAATGTAAATGATTTAGAAAACCAACAGGTTGAAGAATGAGACATTGTGCAATAAAGAATCCCAAATATTGCACAAATATATTATCTTCATCTCCGCTGACAAGTCAGGATGCCACAGTATACTAACGGTCACAAAGTAATCAAGAAGTGTACTATAGCAAAACTAGATGGCTCTGGCTTCCTTGCTTACAGCTATCTGGGTTGACTGCAGGATCTGTGGTTGGTCTTGTGCAGCACACACAGTACTCAGCATACTCTGTACACCCTACTCAGTCTTGTGCAGCACACACAGTACTCAGCATACTCTGTACAACCTACTCAGTCTTGTGCAGCACACACAGTACTCAGCATACTCTGTAAAACCTACTCAGTTTTGTGCAGCACACACAGTACTCAGCATACTCTGTACAACCTACTCAGTCTTGTGCAGCACACACAGTACTCAGCATACTCTGTACAACTTACTCAGTCTTGTGCAGCACACACACAGTACTCAGCATACTCTGTACAACTTACTCAGTCTTGTGCAGCACACACAGTACTCAGCATACTCTGTACAACTTACTCAGTCTTGTGCAGCACACACACAGTACTCAGCATACTCTGTACAACTTACTCAGTCTTGTGCAGCACACACAGTACTCAGCAAACTCTGTACACCCTACTCAGTCTTGTGCAGCACACACAGTACTCAGCATACTCTGTACAACCTACTCAGTCTAGTGCAGCATACACAGTACTCAGCATACTCTGTACAGCCTACTCAGTCTTGTGCAGCACACACACAGTACTCAGCATACTCTGTACAACCTACTCAGTCTTGTGCAGCACACACAGTACTCAGCATACTCTGTACAACCTACTCAGTCTTGTGCAGCACACACACAGTACTCAGCATACTCTGTACAACCTACTCAGTCTTGTGCAGCACACACACAGTACTCAGCATACTCTGTACACCCTACTCAGTCTTGTGCAGCACACACAGTACTCAGCATACTCTGTACAACCTACTCAGTCTTGTGCAGCACACACAGTACTCAGCATACTCTGTACACCCTACTCAGTCTTGTGCAGCACACACAGTACTCAGCATACTCTGTACACCCTACTCAGTCTTGTGCAGCACACACAGTACTCAGCATACTCTGTACAACCTACTCAGTCTTGTGCAGCACACACACAGTACTCAGCATACTCTGTACAACCTACTCAGTCTTGTGCAGCACACACACAGTACTCAGCATACTCTGTACACCCTACTCAGTCTTGTGCAGCACACACACAGTACTCAGCATACTCTGTACACCCTACTCAGTCTTGTGCAGCACACACAGTACTCAGCATACTCTGTACAACCTACTCAGTCTTGTGCAGCACACACACAGTACTCAGCATACTCTGTACACCCTACTCAGTCTTGTGCAGCACACACAGTACTCAGCATACTCTGTACAACCTACTCAGTCTTGTGCAGCACACACAGTACTCAGCATACTCTGTACACCCTACTCAGTCTTGTGCAGCACACACAGTACTCAGCATACTCTGTACACCCTACTCAGTCTTGTGCAGCACACACAGTACTCAGCATACTCTGTACAACCTACTCAGTCTTGTGCAGCACACACAGTACTCAGCATACTCTGTACACCCTACTCAGTCTTGTGCAGCACACACAGTACTCAGCATACTCTGTACACCCTACTCAGTCTTGTGCAGCACACACAGTACTCAGCATACTCTGTACAACCTACTCAGTCTTGTGCAGCACACACAGTACTCAGCATACTCTGTACAACCTACTCAGTCTTGTGCAGCATACACAGTACTCAGCATACTCTGTACAGCCTACTCAGTCTTGTGCAGCACACACACAGTACTCAGCATACTCTGTACAACCTACTCAGTCTTGTGCAGCACACACAGTACTCAGCATACACTGTACAACCTACTCAGTCTTGTGCAGCACACACAGTACTCAGCATACTCTGTACACCTTACTTAGGAGATGCTACGAACACAAACTTTTGTTGACATTTGGTCTTCGTTCAGAATTTGATTATTTCTGCTTCTGTCTCTATAATAATGTTGATGTTTCTGGAGTTTAAACCTAATAAGGATGATTCAAGCAACGAGCGAGGTTTGAACCTATGAAAAAACTAGTCGGAAATCTAGCAGGTCAGTGCCGTGGCTCGTCATGGGTTGCCTGACGGATGGGGGTTAACTCAGCTGACCGGTCCCAGACCAGGTTGCTGTTACCTAGGCCGCAGATTTTCTCAGGATGTCTGACCAGTTTTTGGTTCGTAGTCGCAGCAATCATTGATCCAGCAACATCATTTTCAGGATCTAGTGATCCAAGAGGGAACTGGACAGACCTGGTCACAGACCGGGCCGCGGGGGCGTTGACCCCCGGAACTCTCTCCGGGTAAACTCCAGGTAAACACCCAAAGTCAGTATCTGACCAGCCGAGCTGTAGTTCCTACACTGAATTGCGTGTATCTGGCAGTAACAGCTTGGTTGATCAGGCCCTAAGGCCTGGTCATGGACCGGACCGCGGAGGCGTTGATCCCCCAGAGCACCCTCCAGTACATGAATGATATACACTACCGACAAGATCAAGAATTAGACACATGTGCAACATCTGGGTAAATTATTTGTAAACGTTTCGCTATCCAGTGGCTTCGTCAGTACAAATTCAAGGACATAATATATAGTATATAGTTCTACAGTCTTCCCATTATGTCCTTGAATTTGTATTGATAAAGCCACTGGATGACGAAACAAATAAAGATACCCAGATGTTGCACATGTGTCTGATTCTTCACTGCGTCTTCATGTTTCTGCTCGTGACAACAGACTTGTGGCTCGTCTACGGTGTTCGTAGTGCCACAGATTAATGGCATTTCAGTAGTAAGTTTCACTGTTAATGACTCGCACATCGAGTACTCACTAAAACAAAATAAACAGGCTCATGTGAGGGTGTTAAACCCACTCTGCACCACGAATTAACCCTTCTTACTTCTGATTACTTACGATTACTTATGATTACTTACGATTACTTAATCGCTCAGTGAGAGAGAGTTTAACTCTTTGAGTAGGGTAGCTTAATCGTTTGACCCTTTCAGAAGAGAGACCATTTTATCAGTCTAGTAAGTGTTTAGTCTCTCTACTGTCACTACAGCGATACTTCTCACACTGTCACCACGACGACACTTCCCACACTGTCACCAAAACGACACTTCTCACATTGTCACCACAACGACACTTCCCACACTGTCACCACAACGATACTTCTCACATTGTCACCACAACGACACTTCCCACACTGTCACTACAGCGATACTTCTCACACTGTCACCACGACGACACTTCCCACACTGTCACCAAAACGACACTTCTCACATTGTCACCACAACGACACTTCTCACACTGTCACCACAACGACACTTCTCACACTGTCACCACAAGGACACTCTTCCGACACTTTTTATCTGCAGTTTACCGGGGGCCACCGCCCCCGCGGCCCGGTCCCAGACCAGGCCTCGTAAGTGCTGCCACGATTAGTCAAGCTATTAGTGCACGCCACACGTAGTCCAACGTAAGAACCACAACCACACCAACAAGAAGGATCACACACACACACACATGCACTCAAGTATGAGACACAGAACGTGTGTGGTTCCTTGAATCCCTGAAGGAGCATAATTCATCCTCTGTAACCATTAAGTAACTCTATAAAGAACGTCACTATGTTTACTAATATTGGTTGGTTGGTTAATTATGCTTAATTCCTATCAAATATTTGAGGGATCATGAATGCTGTTTAGTTGGTTAATTTGGATTTATAAACTAAAAGAGGAGGCAGTTAGGGTAAGATAAAAACAGCTATTGGAGGATAGATGGACTAATGAGAGCATAGGCAATGGGGTGGAAGAGGTATGGGGTAGGTTTAAAAATGTAATGTTAGAGTGTTCAGCAGAAGTTTGTGGTTACAGGAAAGTGGGTGCGGGAGGGAAGAGGAGCGATTGGTGGAATGATGATGTAAAGAGAGTAGTAAGGGAGAAAAAGTTAGCATATGAGAAGTTTTTACAAAGTAGAAGTGATGCAAGGAGGGAAGAGTATATGGAGAAAAAGAGAGAGGTTAAGAGAGTGGTGAAGCAATGTAAAAAGAGAGCAAATGAGAGAGTGGGTGAGATGTTATCAACAAATTTTGTTGAAAATAAGAAAAAAAATTTGGAGTGAGATTAACAAGTTAAGGAAGCCTAGAGAACAAATGGATTTGTCAGTTAAAAATAGGAGAGGAGAGTTATTAAATGGAGAGTTAGAGGTATTGGGAAGATAGAGGGAACATTTTGAGGAATTGTTAAATGTTGATGAAGATAGGGAAGCTGTGATTTCGTGTATAGGGCAAGGAGGAATAACATCTTGTAGGAGTGAGGAAGAGCCACTTGTGAGTGTGGGGAAAGTTCGTGAGGCAGTAGGTAAAATGAAAGGGGGTAAGGCAGCCGGGATTGATGGGATGAAGATAGAAATGTTAAAAGCAGGTGGGGATATAGTTTTGGAGTGGTTGGTGCAATTATTTAATAAATGTATGGAAGAGGGTAAGGTACCTAGGGATTGGCAGAAAGCATGCATAGTTCCTTTGTATAAAGGCAAAGGGGACAAAAGAGAGTGCAAAAATTATAGGGGGATAAGTCTGTTGAGTATACCTGGTAAAGTGTATGGTAGAGTTATTATTGAAAGAATTAAGAGTAAGACGGAGAATAGGATAGCAGATGAACAAGGAGGCTTTAGGAAAGGTAGGGGGTGTGTGGACCAGGTGTTTACAGTGAAACATATAAGTGAACAGTATTTAAATAAGGCTAAAGAGGTCTTTGTGGCATTTATGGATTTGGAAAAGGTGTATGACAGGGTGGATAGGGGGGCAATGTGGCAGATGTTGCAGGTGTATGGTATAGGAGGTAGGTTACTGAAAGCAGTGAAGAGTTTTTATGAGGATAGTGAGACTCAAGTTAGAGTATGTAGGAAAGAGGGAAATTATTTCCCAGTAAAAGTAGGCCTTAGACAAGGATGTGTGGCCCGGTGGCCTGGTGGCTAAAGCTCCCGCTTCACACACGGAGGGCCCGGGTTCGATTCCCGGCGGGTGGAAACATTTCGACACGTTTCCTTACACCTGTTGTCCTGTTCACCTAGCAGCAAATAGGTACCTGGGTGTTAGTCGACTGGTGTGGGTCGCATCCTGGGGGACAAGATTAAGGACCCCAATGGAAATAAGTTAGACAGTCCTCGATGACGCACTGACTTTCTTGGGTTATCCTGGGTGGCTAACCCTCCGGGGTTAAAAATCCGAACGAAATCTTATCTTATCTTATCTTATCTTATAGATGGGGTTGTAAGAGAAGTAAATTCGAGGGTCTTGGCAAGAGGCGTGGAGTTAAAAGATAAAGAATCACACATAAATTGGGAGTTGTCACAGTTGCTCTTTGCTGATGACACTGTGCTCTTGGGAGATTCTGAAGAGAAGTTGCAGAGATTGGTGGATGAATTTGGTAGGGTATGCAAAAGAAGAAAATTAAAAGTGAATACAGGAAAGAGTAAGGTTATGAGGATAACAAAAAGATTAGGTGATGAAAGATTGAATATCAGATTGGAAGGAGAGAGTATGGAGGTGAATGTATTCAGATATTTGGGAGTGGACGTGTCAGCGGATGGGCCTATGAAAGATGAGGTGAATCATAGAATTGATGAGGGAAAAAGGGTGAGTGGTGCACTTAGGAGTCTGTGGAGACAAAGAACTTTGTCCTTGGAGGCAAAGAGGGGAATGTATGAGAGTATAGTTTTACCAACGCTCTTATATGGGTGTGAAGCATGGGTGATGAATGTTGCAGCGAGGAGAAGGCTGGAGGCAGTGGAGATGTCATGTCTGAGGGCAATGTGTGGTGTGAATATAATGCAGAGAATTCGTAGTTTGGAAGTTAGGAGGAGGTGCGGGATTACCAAAACTGTTGTCCAGAGAGCTAAGGAAGGGTTGTTGAGGTGGTTCGGACATGTAGAGAGAATGGAGCGAAACAGAATGACTTCAAGAGTGTATCAGTCTGTAGTGGAAGGAAGGCGGGGTAGGGGTCGGCCTAGGAAAGGTTGGAGGGAGGGGGTAAAGGAGGTTCTGAGTGCGAGGGGCTTGGACTTCCAGCAGGCATGCGTTAGCGTGTTTGATAGGAGTGAATGGAGACAAATGGTTTTTAATACTTGACGTGCTGTTGGAGTGTGGGCAAAGTAACATTTATGAAGGGGTTCAGGGAAACCGGCAGGCCGGACTTGAGTCCTGGAGATGGGAAGTACAGTGCCTGCACTCTGAAGGAGGGGTGTTAATGTTGCAGTTTAAAAACTGTAGTGTAAAGCACCCTTCTGGCAAGACAGTGATGGAGTGAATAATGGTGAAAGTTTTTCTTTTTCGGGCCACCCTGCCTTGGTGGGAATCGGCCAGTGTGATAATATAAAAAAAAATAATATATATATATATATATATATATATATATATATATATATATATATATATATATATATATATATATATACACACACACACACATACACTGAGAGTGTACCATCCCACGGATTGTACACTGAGAGTATACTATCACACGGGATGGTACACTGAGAGTATACTATCACACGGGATGGTACACTGAGAGTATACTATCACACGGGATGGTACACTGAGAGTTTATGTTAATATGTGTACAAGGTTGTGTACAGTTAGTGGTGCAAATAACTTTGCACACTTAATCTACATAAGTCCCTAAATGTGACCAGGTGGCAGTGATTGTGACCAGGTGGCAATGACTGTGACCAGGTGGCAGTGATTGTGACCAGGTGGCAATGATTGTGATCAGGTGGCAATGACTGTGACCAGGTGGCAATGATTGTGACCAGGTGGCAATGATTGTGACCAGGTGGTACTGATTGTGAATAGGTGGCGTTGACTGTGACCAGGTGGCAGTGATTGTGACGAGGTGGCAATGAATGTGACTAAGTGGCAGAGATTGGGACCAGGTGGCACTTATTGTGACCAGGTGGAAGTGATTGTGACCAAGTGGTAGTGAGTGTGACCAGATGGTAATGACTGTGACCAAATGGCACTGATTGTGACCAGGTGGCACTGATTGTGACCAGGTGACAATGATTGTGACCAGGTAGCACTGATTGTGACCAAGTGGTACTGATTGTGACTAGGTGGAATTGATTGTTGCCAAGTGGCACTGATTGTGACCAGGTGGTAATGAGTGTGATCTGGTGGCAGTGACTGTGACCAGGTGACAATGATTGTGACCAGGTGGCAGTGATTGTGACCAGGTGACAACGATTGTGAAAAGATGGCAGTTATTGTGACCAGGTAGCAGTGATTGTGACCAGGTGGCACTGATTGTGACTAGGTGGCATTGATTGTGACCAAGTGGCACTGATCGTGACCAGGTGGCAATGACTGTGACCAGGTGGCAGTGATTGTGACCAGGTAGCAGTGATTGTGACCAGGTGGCAGTGATTGTGACCAGGTGGCAGTGATTGTGACCAGGTGGCAGTGATTGTGACCAGGTGGCAGTGATTGTGACCAGGTGGCAGTGATTGTGACCAAGTGGCAGTGATTGTGACCAGGTGGCAGTGATTGTGACCAAGTGGCAGTGATTGTGACCAGGTGGCAGTGATTGTGACCAGGTGGCAGTGATTGTGACCAGGTGGCAGTGATTGTGACCAGGTGGCAGTGATTGTGACCAGGTGGCAGTGATTGTGACCAGGTGGCAGTGATTGTAACCAAGTGACAGTGATTGTGACCAGGTGGCAGTGATTGTGACCAGGTGGCAGTGATTGTGACCAGGTGGCAGTGATTGTGACCAGGTGGCAGTGATTGTGACCAGGTGGCAGTGATTGTGACCAGGTAGCAGTGATTGTGACCAGGTGGCAGTGATTGTGAACAGGTGGCAATGATTGTGACCAGGTGGCAGTGATTGTGACCAGGTGGCAGTGATTGTGACCAGGTGGCAGTGATTGTGACCAGGTGGCACTGTCCCACAACAGCCTCAGTGGCACTGTTTGCTGGGTCACTTAAACAGGCATTTAATCAATGGCATTTCCTGAGCGACCATTGAGTGCCACCAGTGAGTGCCACCAGTGAGTGCCACCGGTGAGTGCCACCAGTGAGGGCTACCAGTGAGTGCCACCAGTGAATGCCACCAGTGAATGCCAATGATGAGTGACACCAATGAGTGCCACCAGAGAATGCCACCAGTGAGTGATACCAGTGAGTGCCACCAGTGAATGCCACCAGTGAGTGAGTACCACCAGTGAATGCCACCATTATCAGCAGTGAGTGCCAAGAGTGAATGCCACCAGTGAGTGCCACTAGGGAGTGAGAGAAACCAGTGAGGGCCACCAGTGAGTACCATCAGTGACTCATCAGTGAATGCCATCAATGAGTGCCATCAGTGAATCCCACCAGTGAATGTCACCAGTGAGTGCCACCAGTGAATGCCACCAATGAATGCCACCAGTGAATGCCACCAGTGAGTGCCACCAGTGAGTGCCACCAGTGAGTGCCACCAGTAAGTGCCACCAGTGAATGCCATCAGTGAGTGCCTCTAGTGAGTGCTATCAGTGAGTGCCACAAGTAAATATCACCAGTGAATGGCACCAATGAATGCCACCAGTGAATGCCACATATTAGACAAGTAAATAAGTTTATTTAGGCAGAGGTACAAATACAATAATCATACATAATAGAAGTTATTGCCATTGAGTGTGAGTATGACTTGAACGTACCTAGCATGGGCCAATAGGTCTGTTGCAGTGTTCCTCCTTTCTGATGTTCTTATGTTCTTATGTTCATAATCTTGCATTTCTAGCGAAAGTGAGGTCATTGGTGACCTTCCTTGAGTGTGTATATACTTCTAGTTACATGAATATTATTAGGCCAGCATGGTATAGTAGCCGTGGACGGGGCACTGGGGCACTGGGGCACTGGGGCACTGGCCTGCTGGTATTACACTCACTTGCCATAGTGTTCGAATCCCACTCCGTGTAGTGAGTCATAGTAGAGTACTTGACGATATCCTCATACCCCCCTACTGCCATCTACCAGCTCAGGCTGACACTACTGCCATCTACCAGCTCAGGCTGACACTACTGCCATCTACCAGCTCAGGCTGACACTACTGCCATCTACCAGCTCAGGCTGACACTACTGCCATCTACCAGCTCAGGCTGACACTACTGCCATCTACCAGCTCAGGCTGACACTACTGCCATCTACCAGCTCAGGCTGACACTACTGCCATCTACCAGCTCAGGCTGACACTACTGCCATCTACCAGCTCAGGCTGACACTACTGCCATCTACCAGCTCAGGCTGACACTACTGCCATCTACCAGCTCAGGCTGACACTACTGCCATCTACCAGCTCAGGCTGACACTACTGCAATCTACCAGCTCAGGCTGACACTACTGCCATCTACCAGCTCAGGCTGACACTACTGCCATCTACCAGCTCAGGCTGACACTACTGCCATCTACCAGCTCAGGCTGACACTACTGCCATCTACCAGCTCAGGCTGACACTACTGCCATCTACCAGCTCAGGCTGACACTACTGCCATCTACCAGCTCAGGCTGACACTACTGCCATCTACCAGCTCAGGCTGACACTACTGCCATCTACCAGCTCAGGCTGACACTACTGCCATCTACCAGCTCAGGCTGACACTACTGCCATCTACCAGCTCAGGCTGACACTACTGCCATCTACCAGCTCAGGCTGACACTACTGCCATCTACCAGCTCAGGCTGACACTACTGCCATCTACCAGCTCAGGCTGACACTACTGCCATCTACCAGCTCAGGTTGACACTACTGCCATCTACCAGCTCAGGTTGACACTACTGCCATCTACCAGCTCAGGTTGACACTACTGCCATCTACCAGCTCAGGCTGACACTACTGCCATCTACCAGCTCAGGCTGACACTACTGCCATCTACCAGCTCAGGCTGACACTACTGCCATCTACCAGCTCAGGCTGACACTACTGCCATCTACCAGCTCAGGCTGACACTACTGCCATCTACCAGCTCAGGTTGACACTACTGCCATCTACCAGCTCAGGCTGACACTACTGCCATCTACCAGCTCAGGCTGACACTACTGCCATCTACCAGCTCAGGCTGACACAACTGCCATCTACCAGCTCAGGCTGACACTACTGCCATCTACCAGCTCAGGCTGACACTACTGCCATCTACCAGCTCAGGCTGACACTACTGCCATCTACCAGCTCAGGCTGACACTACTGCCATCTACCAGCTCAGGCTGACACTACTGCCATCTACCAGCTCAGGCTGACACTACTGCCATCTACCAGCTCAGGCTGACACTACGGCCATCTACCAGCTCAGGCTGACACTACTGCCATCTACCAGCTCAGGCTGACACTACTGCCATCTACCAGCTCAGGCTGACACTACTGCCATCTACCAGCTCAGGCTGACACTACTGCCATCTACCACCTCAGGCTGACACTACTGCCATCTACCAGCTCAGGTTGACACTACTGCCATCTACCAGCTCAGGCTGACACTACTGCCATCTACCAGCTCAGGCTGACACTACTGCCATCTACCAGCTCAGGCTGACACTACTGCCATCTACCAGCTCAGGCTGACACTACTGCCATCTACCAGCTCAGGCTGACACTACTGCCATCTACCAGCTCAGGCTGACACTACTGCCATCTACCAGCTCAGGCTGACACTACTGCCATCTACCAGCTCAGGCTGACACTACTGCCATCTACCAGCTCAGGTTGACACTACTGCCATCTACCAGCTCAGGCTGACACTACTGCCATCTACCAGCTCAGGCTGACACTACTGCCATCTACCAGCTCAGGCTGACACTACTGCCATCTACCAGCTCAGGCTGACACTACTGCCATCTACCAGCTCAGGCTGACACTACTGCCATCTACCAGCTCAGGCTGACACTACTGCCATCTACCAGCTCAGGCTGACACTACTGCCATCTACCAGCTCAGGCTGACACTACTGCCATCTACCAGCTCAGGCTGACACTACTGCCATCTACCAGCTCAGGCTGACACTACTGCCATCTACCAGCTCAGGTTGACACTACTGCCATCTACCAGCTCAGGCTGACACTACTGCCATCTACCAGCTCAGGCTGACACTACTGCCATCTACCAGCTCAGGCTGACACTACTGCCATCTACCAGCTCAGGCTGACACTACTGCCATCTACCAGCTCAGGCTGACACTACTGCCATCTACCAGCTCAGGCTGACACTACTGCCATCTACCAGCTCAGGCTGACACTACTGCCATCTACCAGCTCAGGCTGACACTACTGCCATCTACCAGCTCAGGCTGACACTACTGCCATCTACCAGCTCAGGCTGACACTACTGCCATCTACCAGCTCAGGCTGACACTACTGCCATCTACCAGCTCAGGCTGACACTACTGCCATCTACCAGCTCAGGCTGACACTACTGCCATCTACCAGCTCAGGCTGACACTACTGCCATCTACCAGCTCAGGCTGACACTACTGCCATCTACCAGCTCAGGCTGACACTACTGCCATCTACCAGCTCAGGCTGACACTACTGCCATCTACCAGCTCAGGCTGACACTACTGCCATCTACCAGCTCAGGCTGACACTACTGCCATCTACCAGCTCAGGCTGACACTACTGCCATCTACCAGCTCAGGCTGACACTACTGCCATCTACCAGCTCAGGCTGACACTACTGCCATCTACCAGCTCAGGCTGACACTACTGCCATCTACCAGCTCAGGCTGACACTACTGCCATCTACCAGCTCAGGCTGACACTACTGCCATCTACCAGCTCAGGCTGACACTACTGCCATCTACCAGCTCAGGCTGACACTACTGCCATCTACCAGCTCAGGCTGACACTACTGCCATCTACCAGCTCAGGCTGACACTACTGCCATCTACCAGCTCAGGCTGACACTATTGCCATCTACCAGCTCAGGCTGACACTACTGCCATCTACCAGCTCAGGCTGACACTACTGCCATCTACCACCTCAGGTTGACACTACTGCCATCTACCAGCTCAGGCTGACACTACTGCCATCTACCAGCTCAGGCTGACACTACTGCCATATACCAGCTCAGGCTGACACTACTGCCATCTATCAGCTCAGGTTGACACTACTGCCATCTACCAGCTCAGGCTGACACTACTGCCATCTACCAGCTCAGGCTGACACTACTGCCATCTACCAGCTCAGGCTGACACTACTGCCATCTACCAGCTCAGGCTGACACTACTGCCATCTACCAGCTCAGGCTGACACTACTGCCATCTACCAGCTCAGGCTGACTCTACTGCCATCTACCAGCTCTGGCTGACACTACTGCCATCTACCAGCTCAGGCTGACACTACTGCCATCTACCAGCTCAGGCTGACACTACTGCCATCTACCAGCTCAGGCTGACACTACTGCCATCTACCAGCTCTGGCTGACACTACTGCCATCTACCAGCTCAGGCTGACACTACTGCCATCTACCAGCTCAGGCTGACACTACTGCCATCTACCAGCTCAGGCTGACACTACTGCCATCTACCAGCTCAGGCTGACACTACTGCCATCTACCAGCTCAGGCTGACACTACTGCCATCTACCAGCTCAGGCTGACACTACTGCCATCTACCAGCTCAGGCTGACACTACTGCCATCTACCAGCTCAGGCTGACACTACTGCCATCTACCAGCTCAGGCTGACACTACTGCCATCTACCAGCTCAGGTTGACACTACTGCCATCTACCAGCTCAGGCTGACACTACTGCCATCTACCAGCTCAGGCTGACACTACTGCCATCTACCAGCTCAGGCTGACACTACTGCCATCTACCAGCTCAGGCTGACACTACTGCCATCTACAAGCTCAGGCTGACACTACTGCCATCTACCAGCTCAGGCTGACACTACTGCCATCTACCAGCTCAGGCTGACACTACTGCCATCTACCAGCTCAGGCTGACACTACTGCCATCTACCAGCTCAGGTTGACACTACTGCCATCTACCAGCTCAGGCTGACACTACTGCCATCTGCCAGCTCAGGCTGACACTACTGCCATCTACCAGCTCAGGTTGACACTACTGCCATCTACCAGCTCAGGCTGACACTACTGCCATCTACCAGCTCAGGCTGACACTACTGCCATCTACCAGCTCTGGCTGACACTACTGCCATCTACCAGCTCAGGCTGACACTACTGCCATCTACCAGCTCAGGCTGACACTACTGCCATCTACCAGCTCAGGTTGACACTACTGCCATCTACCAGCTCAGGCTGACACTACTGCCATCTGCCAGCTCAGGCTGACACTACTGCCATCTGCCAGCTCAGGCTGACACTACTGCCATCTACCAGCTCAGGCTGACACTACTGCCATCTACCAGCTCAGGCTGACACTACTGCCATCTACCAGCTCAGGCTGACACTACTGCCATCTACCAGCTCAGGTTGACACTACTACCATCTACCAGCTCAGGCTGACACTACTGCCATCTACCAGCTCAGGCTGACACTACTGCCATCTACCAGCTCAGGCTGACACTACTGCCATCTACCAGCTCAGGCTGACACTACTGCCATCTACCAGCTCTGGCTGACACTACTGCCATCTACCAGCTCAGGCTGACACTACTGCCATCTACCAGCTCAGGCTGACACTACTGCCATC
Source organism: Cherax quadricarinatus (assembly GCF_038502225.1). Taxonomy (NCBI): domain Eukaryota; kingdom Metazoa; phylum Arthropoda; class Malacostraca; order Decapoda; family Parastacidae; genus Cherax; species Cherax quadricarinatus. The sequence goes on from NW_027198740.1 coordinate 28,782, forward strand.
TACCAGCTCTGGCTGACACTACTGCCATCTACCAGCTCTGGCTGACACTACTGCCATCTACCAGCTCTGGCTGACACTTCTGCCATCTACCAGCTCTGGCTGGCACTACTGCCATCTACCAGCTCAGGCTGACACTACTGCCATCTACCAGCTCAGGCTAACACTACTGCCATCTACCAGCTCAGGCTGACACTACTGCCATCTACCAGCTCTGGCTGACACTACTGCCATCTACCAGCTCTGGCTGACACTACTGCCATCTACCAGCTCTGGCTGACACTACTGCCATCTACCAGCTCTGGCTGACACTACTGCCATCTACCAGCTCAGGCTGACACTACTGCCATCTACCAGCTCAGGCTGACACTACTGCCATCTACCAGCTCAGGCTGACACTACTGCCATCTACCAGCTCAGGCTGACACTACTGCCATCTACCAGCTCAGGCTGACACTACTGCCATCTACCAGCTCAGGCTGACACTACTGCCATCTACCAGCTCAGGCTGACACTACTGCCATCTACCAGCTCAGGCTGACACTACTGCCATCTACCAGCTCAGGCTGACACTACTGCCATCTACCAGCTCAGGCTGACACTACTGCCATCTACCAGCTCAGGCTGACACTACTGCCATCTACCAGCTCAGGCTGACACTACTGCCATCTACCAGCTCAGGCTGACACTACTGCCATCTACCACCTCAGGCTGACACTACTGCCATCTACCAGCTCAGGCTGACACTACTGCCATCTACCAGCTCAGGCTGACACTACTGCCATCTACCAGCTCAGGCTGACACTACTGCCGTCTACCAGCTCAGGCTGACACTACTGCAATCTACCAGCTCAGGCTGACACTACTGCCATCTACCAGCTCAGGCTGACACTACTGCCATCTACCAGCTCAGGCTGACACTACTGCCATCTACCAGCTCAGGCTGACACTACTGCCATCTACCAGCTCAGGCTGACACTACTGCCATCTACCAGCTCAGGCTGACACTACTGCCATCTACCACCTCAGGCTGACACTACTGCCATCTACCAGCTCAGGCTGACACTACTGCCATCTACCAGCTCAGGCTGACACTACTGCCATCTACCAGCTCAGGCTGACACTACTGCCATCTACCAGCTCAGGCTGACACTACTGCCATCTACCAGCTCAGGCTGACACTACTGCCATCTACCAGCTCAGGCTGACACTACTGCCATCTACCAGCTCAGGCTGACACTACTGCCATCTACCAGCTCAGGCTGACACTACTGCCATCTACCAGCTCAGGTTGACACTACTGCCATCTACCAGCTCAGGCTGACACTACTGCCATCTACCAGCTAAGGCTGACACTACTGCCATCTACCAGCTCAGGCTGACACTACTGCCATCTACCAGCTCAGGCTGACACTACTCCCATCTACCAGCTCAGGCTGACACTACTGCCATCTACCAGCTCAGGCTGACACTACTGCCATCTACCAGCTCTGGCTGACACTACTGCCATCTACCAGCTCAGGCTGACACTACTGCCATCTACCAGCTCAGGCTGACTCTACTGCCATCTACCAGCTCAGGCTGACACTACTGCCATCTACCAGCTCAGGCTGACACTACTGCCATCTACCAGCTCAGGCTGACACTACTGCCATCTACCAGCTCAGGCTGACACTACTGCCATCTACCAGCTCAGGCTGACACTACTGCCATCTACCAGCTCAGGCTGACACTACTGCCATCTACCAGCTCAGGCTGACACTACTGCCATCTGCCAGCTCAGGCAGATGGCAGTACTTATTACATAACACTAGTACTTATAAATTAAATGATGTAGAACTTAGCCATACAGATTGCGAGAAGGACTTGGGGGTTATGGTGAGCAGCAACCTTAAACCAAGACAGCAATGCCTAAGCGTACGTAATAAGGCAAATAGATTACTGGGATTTATATCAAGAAGTGTAAGCAACAGAAGTCCAGAGGTCATACTGCAGCTTTATACATCATTAGTAAGGCCTCACCTAGATTATGCAGCTCAATTCTGGTCTCCATATTACAGAATGGACATAAATTCGTTAGAAAACATTCAGCGTAGGATGACTAAATTAATACATAGCATCAGAAATCTTCCTTATGAAGAAAGATTGAAGACTCTTAAGTTACATTCACTTGTTAGACGAAGAATGAGGGGAGACCTGATCGAAGTGTATAAGTGGAAGATAGGTATAAATAAAGGGGATATTAATAAGGTCTTGAGGATGTCTCTCCAAGAGAGAACGCGCAGTAATGGATTTAAATTAGGTAAGTTTAGATTTAGAAAGGACATAGGAAAGTATTGGTTTGGAAATAGGGTAGTTGATGAGTGGAACAGTCTACCTAGTTGGGTTATTGAGGCTGGGACTTTGGGTAGTTTCAAATCTAGGTTGGATAAGTACATGAGTGGGAGGGGTTGGATTTGAGTGGGACTTTCACATCAGAGCTTATTTCTTGGGTGGCATTGAAAATTGGGTTGGGCAAATGTTTTGTTAGTGGGATGAATTGTAAAGGACCTGCCTAGTATGGGCCAGCAGGCCTCCTGCAGTGTTCCTCCTTTTCTTATGTTCTTATGTTCTTACTACTGCCATCTACCAGCTCAGGCTGACACTACTGCCATCTACCAGCTCAGGCTGACACTACTGCCATCTACCGGCTCAGGCTGACACTACTGCCATCTACCAGCTCAGGCTGACACTACTGCCATCTACCAGCTCAGGCTGACCCTACTGCCATCTACCAGCTCAGGCTGACACTACTGCCATCTACCAGCTCAGGTTGACACTACTGCCATCTACCAGCTCAGGCTGACACTACTGCCATCTACCAGCTCAGGCTGACACTACTGCCATCTACCAGCTCAGGCTGACACTACTGCCATCTACCAGCTCAGGCTGACACTACTGCCATCTACCAGCTCAGGTTGACACTACTGCCATCTACCAGCTCAGGCTGACACTACTGCCATCTACCAGCTCAGGCTGACACTACTGCCATCTACCAGCTCAGGCTGACACTACTGCCATCTACCAGCTCAGGCTGACACTACTGCCATCTACCAGCTCAGGCTGACACTACTGCCATCTACCAGCTCAGGCTGACACTACTGCCATCTACCAGCTCAGGTTGACACTACTGCCATCTACCAGCTCAGGCTGACACTACTGCCATCTACCAGCTCAGGCTGACGCTACTGCCAACTACCAGCTCAGGCTGACACTACTGCCATCTACCAGCTCAGGCTGACACTACTGCCCTCTACCAGCTCAGGTTGACACTACTGCCATCTACCAGCTCAGGCTGACACTACTGCCATCTACCAGCTCAGGCTGACACTACTGCCATCTACCAGCTCAGGCTGACACTACTGCCATCTACCAGCTCAGGCTGACACTACTGCCATCTACCAGCTCAGGTTGACACTACTGCCATCTACAAGCTCAGGCTGACACTACTGCCATCTACCAGCTCAGACTGACACTACTGCCATCTACCAGCTCAGGCTGACACTACTGTCATCTACCAGCTCAGGTTGACACTACTGCCATCTACCAGCTCAGGCTGACACTACTGCCATCTACCAGCTCAGGCTGACACTTCTGCCATCTACCAGCTCAGGCTGACACTACTGCCATCTACCAGCTCAGGCTGACACTACTGCCATCTACCAGCTCAGGTTGACACTACTGCCATCTACCAGCTCAGGCTGACACTACTGCCATCTACCAGCTCTGGCTGACACTACTGCCATCTACCAGCTCAGGCTGACACTACTGCCATCTACCAGCTCAGGCTGACACTACTGCCATCTACCAGCTCAGGCTGACACTTCTGCCATCTACCAGCTCAGGCTGACACTACTGCCATCTACCAGCTCAGGCTGACACTACTGCCATCTACCAGCTCAGGTTGACACTACTGCCATCTACCAGCTCAGGCTGACACTACTGCCATCTACCAGCTCAGGCTGACACTACTGCCATCTACCAGCTCAGGCTGACACTACTGCCATCTACCAGCTCAGGCTGACACTACTGCCATCTACCAGCTCAGGTTGATACTACTGCCATCTACCAGCTCAGGCTGACACTACTGCCATCTACCAGCTCAGGCTGACACTACTTCCATCTACCAGCTCAGGTTGACACTACTGCCATCTACCAGCTCAGGCTGACACTACTGCCATCTACCAGCTCAGGCTGACACTACTGCCATCTACCAGCTCAGGCTGACACTACTGCCATCTACCAGCTCAGGTTGACACTACTGCCTTCTACAAGCTCAGGCTGACACTACTGCCATCTACCAGCTCAGACTGACACTACTGCCATCTACCAGCTCTGGCTGACACTACTGCCATCTACCAGCTCAGGCTGACACTACTGCCATCTACCAGCTCAGGCTGACACTACTGCCATCTACCAGCTCAGGCTGACACTTCTGCCATCTACCAGCTCAGGCTGACACTACTGCCATCTACCAGCTCAGGCTGACACTACTGCCATCTACCAGCTCAGGTTGACACTACTGCCATCTACCAGCTCAGGCTGACACTACTGCCATCTACCAGCTCAGGCTGACACTACTGCCATCTACCAGCTCAGGCTGACACTACTGCCATCTACCAGCTCAGGCTGACACTACTGCCATCTATCAGCTCAGGTTGACACTACTGCCATCTACCAGCTCAGGCTGACACTACTGCCATCTACCAGCTCAGGCTGACACTACTGCCATCTACCAGCTCAGGCTGACACTACTGCCATCTACCAGCTCAGGTTGACACTACTGCCATCTACCAGCTCAGGCTGACACTACTGCCATCTACCAGCTCAGGCTGACACTACTGCCATCTACCAGCTCAGGCTGACACTACTGCCATCTACCAGCTCAGGCTGACACTACTGACATCTACCAGCTCAGGCTGACACTACTGCCATCTACCAGCTCAGGCTGACACTACTGCCATCTACCAGCTCAGGCTGACACTACTGCCATCTACCAGCTCAGGCTGACACTACTGCCATCTACCAGCTCAGGCTGACACTACTGCCATCTACCAGCTCAGGCTGACACTACTGCCATCTACCAGCTCAGGTTGACACTACTGCCATCTACCAGCTCAGGCTGACACTACTGCCATCTACCAGCTCAGGCTGACACTACTGCCATCTACCAGCTCAGGCTGACACTACTGCCATCTACCAGCTCAGGCTGACACTACTGCCATCTACCAGCTCAGGTTGACACTACTGCCATCTACCAGCTCAGGCTGACACTACTGCCATCTACCAGCTCAGGCTGACACTACTGCCATCTACCAGCTCAGGCTGACACTACTGCCATCTACCAGCTCAGGTTGACACTACTGCCATCTACCAACTCAGGCTGACACTACTGCCATCTACCAGCTCAGGCTGACACTACTGCCATCTACCAGCTCAGGCTGACACTACTGCCATCTACCAGCTCAGGCTGACATTACTGCCATCTACCAGCTCAGGCTGACACTACTGCCATCTACCAGCTCAGGCTGACACTACTGCCATCTACCAGCTCAGGCTGACACTACTGCCATCTACCAGCTCAGGCTGACACTACTGCCATCTACCAGCTCAGGCTGACACTACTGCCATCTACCAGCTCAGGCTGACACTACTGCCATCTACCAGCTCATGCTGACACTACTGCCATCTCCCAGCTCAGATTGACACTACTGCCATCTCCCAGCTCAGGTTGACACTACTGCCGTCTACCAGCTCAGGTTGACACTACTACCGTCTACCAGCTCAGGTTGACACTACTGCCATCTACCAGCTCAGGCTGACACTACTGCCATCTACCAGCTCAGGCTGACACTACTGCTGTCTCCCAGCTCAGGCTGACACTACTACCGTCTACCAGTTCAGGCTGACACTGCTACCGTCTACCACCTCAGGCTGACACTACTGCTGTCTCCTAGGTCAGGCTGACACTATTACCGTCTACCAGATCAGGCTGACACTACTACCGTCTACCAGCTCAGACTGACACTATTACCGTCTACCAGATCAGGCTGACACTACTGCCGTCTTCCAGCTCAGGCTGACACTGCTATCGTCTACCAGCTCAGGCTGACACTACTGCTGTCTACCAGCTCAGGCTGACACTACTGCTGTCTACCAGCTCAGGCTAACACTGCTACCGTCTACAGCTCAGACTGACACTACTACCGTCTACCAGCTCAGGCTGACACTGCTACCGTCTACCAGCTCAGGCTGACACTACTGCTGTCTACCAGCTCAGGCTAACACTGCTACCGTCTACAGCTCAGACTGACACTACTGCCGTCTACCAGCTCAGGCTGACACTACTACCGTCTACCAGCTCAGGCTGACACTACTGCTGTCTACCAGCTCAGGCTGACACTACTACCGTCTACCAGCTCAGGCTGACACTACTGCTGTCTACCAGCTCAGGCTAACACTGCTACCGTCTACAGCTCAGACTGACACTACTGCCGTCTACCAGCTCAGGCTGACACTACTACCGTCTACCAGCTCAGGCTGACACTACTGCTGTCTACCAGCTCAGGCTAACACTGCTACCGTCTACAGCTCCGACTGACACTACTGCCGTCTACCAGCTCAGGCTAACACTGCTACCGTCTACAGCTCAGGCTGACACTACTACCGTCTACCAGCTCAGGCTGACAATACTGCTGTCTACCAGCTCAGGCTAACACTGCTACCGTCTACAGCTCACACTGACATTACTGCCGTCTACCAGCTCATGCTGACACTACTACCGTCTACCAGCTCATGCTGACACTACTACCGTCTACCAGCTCAGGCTGACACATTTCGTGACCTCGTGGATGTAATCCATCCTCTGTGACGGAATGTGACTGGGAAACTTAGCTAAATTTTTATCCCATAGTGTAAGTATCATTTACATTAGTATAGCCTCATACTGTTCATGTTCCCACACTGTAAGTCTTATGTTTAGTCGCTAAACACTGGAAATAACATACCAAACATTTTAAGCAAATATCCTAAATTTGCGTGGTTGGTAACGCTCTTGCCTTACACACTGGGTGACCGTGGTTCAATCTCCGGCCTGTGGGAACCAATGGGCATAATTCCTTACACCTACTGTCCCTGTTCATTTATGAGTAAGTAGGTACCTGGGTGTTAGCCACCTTACACCTGCTGTCCCTGTTCACCTAGCAGTCGACTGGTGTGGGTTGCACCCTGGGGGACAAGACTGAAGGACCGAAGTGGAAATAAGACAGACAGTCCTCGATGACGCACTGACTTTCTTGGGTCATCCTGGGTGGCTAACCTTCCTGGTTAAAAATCCAAACAAATATTATCATTAGCATAAATTGTAGATCAGATGTACTCATGTTAACCTTTTGAGGCCTAGTTAACAGGCCTTTTGTGTACCAATATGCTTTTGAGCTACCCTTCACAGGGTAGATATTAGGTGCACAAGAAACCAGTTGTTACGTCGACAATAATCGCAATTTAATTTACACACTGCAGATGAGTCCTAGCTTGTTAGGGTAATTCTCTCGTGGTATGTGTGAAGGAGAGAACTTCAGTGGTGTTGGTGTCGAGGTTAGTGGCACTCAGAGTGGCACTTGTGGCAGTCAAGGAATGGTGCCTAGGGTACACCAGACAACTAGCTCCTCCCTCCCCTTGATGAATGAAACGATGTCTGTGTGAGTGACGTGTGTGTGTGTGTGTGTGTGTGTGTGTGTGTGTGTGTGTGTGTGTGTGTGTGTGTGTGTGTGTGTGTTCGCCTATTTGTGGTTGCAGGGGTCGATTCATAGCTCTGGCCCCGCCTCTTCGCTGATCGCTACAAAGTCCACTCTCTCTCTCTGCTCCAAGAGCTTTATCGTACCTCTTTTTCAAGCTATGTATGGATCCTGCCTCCTCTATGTGTGTGTGTGTGTGTGTGTGTGTAAATGTGACACACAATATATGGTCTCAGGGAAAATGAGATACACATCACCACTGACGCAGCATCTGTACCAGTGCTGCATCACTGGATCAGATACTATTTCGCACTTCTTTAAAGCGCAAAATGCCACTAGAATGAGCACTCATTATCCTTTTTAGGAAATGCAGAGATATTGAAGAATGCAAACATATATCCTTCACATAAAGGAAGGAGTAGAACACTAGACAAAAATTAAAGACCACCAGCCCTCAAATTACGCATAACAGTTTTCAACAGGGTGAAAGGACGCCAAATTGCAAATTTTATGGAAGAGCCTAACCTGCCCAACCCAAACCAGCATGGATTTAGAACAGGAAGGTCGTGCTTTTCACAGCTGCTAAACAACTATGACAGAATTACGGAGGCATTGGAAGAAAATAAAACTCAGATGTGGTCTGCACAGATTTTACATTTGGCGAAGACATTTGACAAGTGTGATCATGGAGTGATGCACATAACATGAGGACGTTAGGTATAACGGGAAAAGTAGGCAAATGGATTTTCAACTTTCTGACAAATAGAACACGAACAGTAGTAGTAAACAGAGCAAAATCCAACAAAGTAAAATGCTCAGTATCTCAAGGCAATGGTCTTTATTGCTTCTTATACTCATAGAGAACATAGATAAAAATGCTCGCCTCAGTATTGTGTCATCATCTGTAGATGATACCAAAATAAGCATGAAAATCATCTCGGTAGAAGACACAACAAAATGGCAAGAGATACTGTTTAAGCAAAGTCTTACAGTGTTCAGTGGAGAAGAACATTACACTCAATGGTAACAGGTTCCAACTGCTTAAATATGGAGAAAATGAAGAACTCAAGAGAGTCACTATACATATAATGTAATATCATTAAACAGAACGAAAGGCCCATGTGAAAGATCTAGGTGTGATAATGTTAGCAGACCTTTCTTTCAAAGAACACAGTAAGGCAAATATAACAAAAGCCAGAAAAATGGAAGAGTGCGCTCTCTCACTTGAGTATTATTCAGAGTTAACGGCTCCGTTCAGGGCGGGTGATATATCACAGCTGGAACAGATACGGAGATCATTTGTGGCCCTCATAGAGCCAATAAGCCAATTAAACTTCTAGGAACGCCACAAAGTCCTATATATGAAGCGGAGGAGAGAGACATATAATAATAAATACGTGGAAAGTATTTGAGGGCCTTGTCCCAAATCTGTACACCGCCATAACAAAATGCTGGAGTGAGAGATATGGGAGATAATGTAAAATAAACCCAGTGAAAAGCAGGGACGCCGTGAGCACAATAAAAGAACAGTGTATCAACATTCGTTATCACAGATTGTTCACCATCTTACCGGAAGATATCAGAAATACTGCTGGGACAAATGCAGAAGTCTTCAAGAGGAAACCTAACAAGTACTTCCACCACGAGGCCTGGTCTCAGACCGGGCCGCGGGGGCGTTGACCCCCAAAACCCTCTCCAGGTATACTTCTGGTATAAGTGCCAGATCAACCAGACTGTGATGGATATGTGGGTCAGCGGGCTGCCAGCATCAACAACCTGGTTGACCAGGCAAGCACCAGACAAACCTGGCCCAGGGCCGGGCTCCTGGTGTTGCAAAACTCTCGAAACCCTTCAAAGAAGATGGAGGAGAGTTTTTAAAAGACTTGGGTTATATAACAATTTTTGTTAGCTTTCCTGAGGGTACAGATATTATTGGTACTAAATGTACAGTGTGTTTATTTTGTGTAAGGTAGCCCAGTCAAGTCCAACAATATGACTTATTTCCACTGGATAAGGAATATGTGGAGAAGAGGAAGGAGGTGAAGAAAAGGCAGGAGAAGGAGGTGGAAGAAAGGAATGTGAAGGTGGAAGAGAGGAAGCAGCAGCAGCAGCAGCAGCAGCAGCAACAACAACAACAACAACAACAACAACAACAACAACAACAACAACAACAACAACAACAACAACAACAACAACAACAACAACAACAACAACAACAACAACATCAGAAGACAGAAATCAAGTAAGGATGGGTTAGGAATTCCAAGAGAAGAGCGGGTGAGGGATGGAGTGTTGGGGGTCTTCCTCCCTAACTGTGGGTGCCTCTTGCTGGTGGTGGTGGAAGGGGCAGAACATCTCCCATGGGGTGGGAGAGTGGGGCAGGACCCATGGGGGAAGGGGAGAAGAGATAATGGGTGTGGGTGATGGGGAAAGGAGGGGAGGGAAGGACACAGTGAGACGTTTACACTACAGTAACCAGATATGGTGTCGCCCCAGCTTGTACTGTGTTGTTTACCTCACACAGCACACTCCTCAACGCTACCACCCTCCCTAACACTTACAAGAATATAACATTACAAAAATACAACAATGCAAGCTTAATGTCCACCATTAGTTAGTTAGTAAATAAGTTTATTAGGGTATAAGTTTATTAAGTACAATGATCATACATTGTAACATGTGTACATTACCTACCTGGAGGTTACCTGGAGGTTATTCCGGGGATCAACGCCCCCGCGGCCCGGTCCATGACCAGGCCTCCCGATGGATCAGGGCCTGATCAACTAGGCTGTTACTGCTGGCCGCACGCAGTCCGACGTACGAGCCACAGCCCGGCTGATCCGGCACTGACTTTAGGTATCTGTCCAGCTCTCTCTTGAAGGCAGCCAGGGGTTTATTGGCAATTCCCCTAATGCTTGATGGGAGGCTGTTGAACACTCTTGGGCCCCGGACACTTACGGTGTTTTCTCTTACTGTACCAATGGCGCCCCTACTTTTTATTGGCGGCATTTTGCATCGCCTGCCCAGTCTTTTACTTTCGTAGGGAGTGATTTCTGTGTGCAGATTTGGGACAATTCCTTCCAAAATTTTCCAAGTGTATATTATGATATATCTCTCCCTCCTGCGCTCCAACGAGTACAAGTCAAGTGCTTCCAAGCGTTCCCAGTAGTTAAGGTGCTTGACAGAACTTATACGTGCAGTAAAGGATCTCTGTACACTCTCTAGATCTGCGATTTCACCTGCTTTGAATGGAGATGTTAATGTACAGCAGTATTCCAGCCTAGAGAGAACAAGTGATTTGAAAAGGATCATCATGGGCTTGGCATCTCCAAAGGAAATAACTCATTTTGTCTGACTTTTTTTTGGGTTATCTCAGGTAATTCACACATATGCTGCTATATGTGATCATTTATGTAACTGTATTTATGTGTACCTGTACCTGAATAAACTTATTTAGTCCTATGATAAGCCAAATAAGTCAGACAAAGTGACTTATTTCCATAGTTTGCCCAGATTGCTCTAAATACAATAGGCTTTCCTCAGGATATGGTTTCAAATACAATAAGCTTTCCATAGAATATGTTTTTTCCCTGAAACTGACACCTCCTCTAACCACACGAATTGTTTATAAAACTATCCAACCTAACCTCATTGTATTCTAACAACATCAATATTTG
>NW_027198741.1:0-22500 GCF_038502225.1 Cherax quadricarinatus
TGGTTTGATTAGGGATTTTCTAGAGAGATGTACGGGAGGGGGAATACTAGGTTTAGATAGGGTGAATGCTTATGATTGCATGGACAGAGATTTCTTAGGGGTTTGCTTAGAGAGGTTGGGGTTTCGGGAGGGGGTAGTGAGGTGGGTGAACACCCTGTATGATGGGGCAGAGGTGAGGGTACAGGTCAATGGGAGGTTGGGTGAAAGTGTACCAATGGAGAGAGGTTTGAGGCAGGGCTGTCCGATGTCACAGCTGCTCTTTGCGTGTGTGCAGAATCCTTTTTATGAGTCTGTTGAGAGGGTGATGAACAATCAGGAGATGGAAGGGAGGTGCAAAGGGGGCATCGTTGGGTATGTGGATGATACTACTGTTTTGCTAAGGGGTAAGGAGAAGTTAAGGAGGGTGGGTAGAGTGATTCAGATGTTTGGTATGAATACCGGAATGAGAGTTAATACGGTGAAATCAAGGTTACTAGAGGTCGGTAATTGGATAGGGGGGGCCTTGGGGATGGGGTTAGGATGGACAGTGGTTGACAGAATCAAGGCATGTGGGATATGGTATTTGGCGGAAGTGCAGGCATGCAGGAGGGTAAATTCAGAGTCTGTCACGGGTAAGGTTTTAAGTAGACTAGGAGGTTTAAGTGCGAGGGACTTAGCTTTACATCAGAGGGTAGTGGTGGTAAATTCACTTGTCTATAGCAAGGTATGGGGGGTGGCAGAGGTTTTTCCCTTAGAGGTACGAGATATTGTGGAAATGCAGAGGAGGGTGCTGAAGTTTGTGTGGGGATTTGGGAGGGCATGGTTAAGTAAGGAGGTAGTTATGACGGATGTTCGGAGAGGGGGTTTAGGTTTGTTGCCTTTAGGACTGAGAGTAATGGCTGTATATATCAAGTGGAGGTATATGAGGGAAGGGGGTGTGAGGGGCGCTAAAGTAGGAAGAGTTATGGAGGAGGCACGTAAATGGTGGAGTGGGAAGGAATTGAGGGTTTGTGAAGATATGTTGAGATTTTTATTGACAGTGCAACAGGTGGATAAAATCAAAGTGAAACGGTTGGTGAGGGTAGTGAAAGGTCCAGGAATTATGCAAGGGGTAGCCGTGTATCCAACGTATGATTGGGGGGTTATCTGGAAAGATTTTAGTAAGCTTCGGATACCGGCTAGAGTAAGAGAATTAGTATATAGGTTTATCATGGGGATTCTGGCTTCCAAGGAGGTGTTACGTAGTATGGGGTTTGTGGAAGAGGCTTTTTGTCAGTTTTGTGGTGATGTTGAAATGGCGTTTCATGTGGTCTTCTTTTGTACCTCCTTGGAGGGGGTGAGATCATGGATGGGTGGGGTTATCAGACTGTTGGGGGGGGTCGTTTGCCGCTTTTAAGGGCTTTACTACTAGATGTAAGGGGAGTGCCTAGGGATGTTGGAAGGGTTATAATGTATATCATAGTGGATTATCTGGACATTTCATGGGGAATGAGGGGATTAAGGGGTGATATGAGGATAAAAGCGTTGGCGGCTAGATTCTATAGGACGAAGTGTAGGAATATGCTGGTTTATGGGGCGTCCTGGGAAAAAAGTTTCCTGGAAGGTTATAGGAACCTCACTGTGGGTTCCCTTAGGCGGGGTCCCTGAGGATGGACAAAGGAGTGGTCTCCTTATGGGGGGGATGTAAAGGGGGGGGTTGTTTTTGGTTTTCTCTGGAACTGATGTAGTGTGTAAGAGGAAGGTAGTGAGAATTAGGTATGGATGGTACGCCATGTTTCACGAGAATGTTTGTCATAGTGAGATATAAGTGTGGTTTCCAGGGTTACATTTCTAAGCCTGATGGTTATGTTCACTGGGTTTAAAATTTCCTTGAAAGCCAGGATACCGAGCCCTTAGGATCTCGTTTTTAAGTAATTAGATAGGCACGTTGGTATCAACACAAAATTTTCTGAGATACGTGTCAGTTCTTTGGGGACTGGCAAATTACAGCAGCCTTATCCTTATTACTCCTCTAGTCTTATGTTTAACTTTTATTGTCAGATGAAGGTTCTATGTGAAAAAATTTAAGTGTGTGTATAGGTTTTGGGTCTATACCATGTTTTTATGGGGTTAAACCAACAAAGTCTTGTGGACAAGATTTTCGGTTTATATACATATGTGGGAGGTATAATTATGTATAGGGTTTGGTTATAAACCCTTTAATGTGCCGAGGTTTGTTATAAATACTTGTTTTGGATTCTTTTATTATTGTATTTTACATGCATGTTGTTCTGTTTTCTGTATCAGCATTATTGTATTAGAGGGTTAACATATTAATAATAGTAAAATACTGTTTCTCTATGGTTATTGTGTAAGGAATCATATGTTCCTTCCGGGTTCCTATTGGTTAGGATCTAATGTACCATAACTTAACCAATAATCTGTACCCTGTCATAGCGGGTATGTTAGGGTTTTCTTTTGTAGTGGTTATGGTAGTTTTGGTTAATCTTGTGATGTTGTACATTTGTATGATGTTTTTGTTGTAATAGGACATGTCAGGTATTCATTTTATATTGTTAAACTATGTAAAGTTTCTTTTTGGTGTGTTTTCTTTGGGTACAATGGCTTGGCGGCAACTATTAATGACTGATAAACTTTAGTGAGGTTTGTCTTAGCGTGTATTGTTTTGCTATAACAAGATGTTATAATACTTGTTCCCGCAAGGAATAACCTGGTACTAGTAGAACAAAAGAATGTTTTGTATTCCTGTACTTTATTATGCATCCTTTGTACTTTTGTAAGGTTTCTAATAAAAATATAAAAAAAAACCGTGGGAGTCGTGCAACACCTGGTGAATGAGAGCTAGGTTTGATCCTGGAGAAGGGTTAACTCCAAGTCATAGAATCAAGAGCCCTTCACAAGCATCAAGGTAGACCCCCCGCCACTGAAGGGTCTGATCAGGAAGAGAATCTGGTGTGCCCAGAATATCAAGATCACTCCTTAATCATTGTTCATGTATGTTGATGGTGGAGATGCTGGTGATGTACGTTGATGGTGGAGGTGCTGGTGTTGATGTACGTTGATGGTGGAGGTGTTGGTGTTGATGTACGTTGATGGTGGAGGTGCTGGTGTTGATGTACGTTGATGGTGGAGGTGTTGGTGTTGATGTACGTTGATGGTGGAGGTGCTGGTGTTGATGTACGTTGATGGTGGAGGTGTTGGTGTTGATGTACGCTGATGGTGGAGGTGCTGGTGTTGATGTACGTTGATGGTGGAGGTGTTGGTGTTGATGTACGTTGATGGTGGAGGTGCTGGTGTTGATGTACGTTGATGGTGGAGGTGTTGGTGTTGATGTACGCTGATGGTGGAGGTGCTGGTGTTGATGTACGTTGATGGTGGAGGTGTTGGTGTTGATGTACGTTGATGGTGGAGGTGCTGGTGGAGGTGTTGGTGTTGATGTATGTTGATGGTGGAGGTGCTGGTGTTGATGTACATTGATGGCGGAGGTGCTGGTGTTGATGTACGTTGATGGTCGAGGTGCTGGTGTTGATGTACGTTCATGGCGGAGGTGCTGGTGTTGATGTACGTTGATGGCGGAGGTGCTGGTGTTGATGTACGTTGATGGTGGAGGTGCTGGTGTTGATGTACGTTCATGGTGGAGGTGCTGGTGTTGATGTACGTTGATGGTGGAGGTGTTGGTGTTGATGTACGTTGATGGTGGAGGTGCTGGTGTTGATGTACGTTGATGGTGGAGGTGTTGGTGTTGATGTACGTTGATGGTGGAGGTGCTGGTGTTGATGTACGTTGATGGTGGAGGTGTTGGTGTTGATGTACGTTGATGGTGGAGATGCTGGTGTTGATGTACGTTGATGGTGGAGGTGTTGGTGTTGATGTACGTTGATGGTGGAGGTGTTGGTGTTGATGTACGTTGATGGTGGAGGTGCTGGTGTTGATGTACGTTGATGGTAGAGGTGCTGGTGTTGATGTACGTTGATGGAAGAGGTGCTGGTGTTGATGTACGTTGATGGTGGAGGTGCTGGTGTTGATGTACGTTGATGGTAGAGGTGCTGGTGTTGATGTACGTTGATGGTGGAGGTGCTGGTGTTGATGTACGTTGATGGTGGAGGTGCTGGTGTTGATGTACGTTGATGGTGGAGGTGTTGGTGTTGATGTACGTTGATGGTGAAGGTGCTGGTGTTGATGTACGTTGATGGTAGAGGTGCTGGTGTTATGTACGTTGATGGTGGAGGTGTTGGTGTTGATGTACGTTGATGGTGGAGGTGTTGGTGTTGATGTACGTTGATGGTGGAGGTACTGGTGTTGATGTACGTTGATGGCGGAGGTGCTGGTGTTGATGTATGTTGATGGTGGAGGTGTTGGTGTTGATGTACGTTGATGGTGGAGGTGTTGGTGTTGATGTATGTTGATGGTGGAGGTGCTGGTGTTGATGTACGTTGATGGTGGAGGTGTTGGTGCTGATGTATGTTGATGGTGGAGGTGCTGGTGTTGATGTACGTTGATGGTGGAGGTGTTGGTGTTGATGTTCGTTGTTGGTGGAGGTGCTGGTGTTGATGTACGTTGATGGTGGAGGTGTTGGTGTTGAAGTACGTTGATGGTGGAGGTGTTGGTGTTGATGTACGTTGATGGTGGAGGTGTTGGTGTTGATGTACATTGATTGTGGAGGTGCTGGTGTTGATGTACGTTGATGGTGGAGGTGCTGGTGTTGATGTACGTTGATGGTGGAGGTGCTGGTGTTGATGTACGTTGATGGCGGAGGTGCTGGTGTTGATGTACGTTGATGGCGGAGGTGCTGGTGTTGATGTACGTTGATGGTGAAGGTGCTGGTGTTGATGTACGTTGATGGTGGAGCTGCTGGTGTTGATGTACGTTGATGGTGGAGCTGCTGGTGTTGATGTACGTTGATGGTAGAGGTGCTGGTGTTGATGTACGTTGATGGTAGAGATGCTGGTGTTGATGTACGTTGATGGTGGAGGTGTTGGTGTTGATGTACGTTGATGGCGGAGGTGCTGGTGTTGATGTACGTTGATGGTGGAGGTGCTGGTGTTGATGTACGTTGATGGTAGAGGTGCTGGTGTTGATGTACTTTGATGATAGAGGTGCTGGTGTTGATGTACGTTGATGGTGGAGGTGCTGGTGTTGATGTACGTTGATGGTAGAGGTGTTGGTGTTGATGTACGCTGATGGTGGAGGTGCTGGTGTTGATGTACGTTGATGGTGAAGGTGTTGGTGTTGATGTACGTTGATGGTGGAGGTGCTGGTGTTGATGTACGTTGATGGTGGAGGTGTTGGTGTTGATGTACGTTGATGGTGGAGGTGTTGGTGTTGATGTACGTTGATGGTGGAGATGCTGGTGTTGATGTACGTTGATGGTGGAGGTGTTGGTGTTGATGTACGTTGATGGTGGAGGTGCTGGTGTTGATGTACGTTGATGGTGGAGGTGCTGGTGTTGATGTACGTTGATGGTGGAGCTGCTGGTGTTGATGTACGTTGATGGTGGAGCTGCTGGTGTTGATGTACGTTGATGGTAGAGGTGCTGGTGTTGATGTACGTTGATGGTAGAGATGCTGGTGTTGATGTACGTTGATGGTGGAGGTGTTGGTGTTGATGTACGTTGATGGCGGAGGTGCTGGTGTTGATGTACGTTGATGGTGGAGGTGTTGGTGTTGATGTACGTTGATGGTGGAGGTGCTGGTGTTGATGTACGTTGATGGTGGAGGTGCTGGTGTTGATGTACGTTGATGGTGGAGGTGTTGGTGTCGAAGTACGTTGATGGTGGAGGTGCTGGTGTTGATGTACGTTGATGGTGGAGGTGCTGGTGTTGATGTACATTGATGGTGGAGGTGTTGGTGTTGATGTACGTTGATGGTAGAGGTGCTGGTGTTGATGTACGTTGATGGTGGAGGTGTTGGTGTTGATGTACGTTGATGGTGGAGGTGTTGGTGATGTACGTTGATGGTGGAGGTGCTGGTGTTGATGTACGTTGATGGTGGAGGTGCTGGTGTTGATGTACGTTGATGGTGGAGGTGCTGGTGTTGATGTACGTTGATGTTGGAGGTGCTGGTGTTGATGTACGTTGATGGTGGAGGTGCTGGTGTTGATGTACGTTGATGGTGGAGCTGCTGGTGTTGATGTACGTTGATGGTAGAGGTGCTGTTGTTGATGTAGGTTGATGGTGGTGTTGGTGTTGATGTACGTTGATGGTGGAGGTGCTGGTGTTGATGTACGTTGATGGCGGAGGTGCTGGTGTTGATGTATGTTGATGGTGGAGGTGTTGGTGTTGATGTACGTTGATGGTGGAGGTGTTGGTGTTGATGTACGTTGATGGTGGAGGTGTTGGTGTTGATGTATGTTGATGGTGGAGGTGTTGGTGTTGATGTATGTTGATGGTGGAGGTGTTGGTGTTGATGTACGTTGATGGTGGAGGTGTTGGTGTTGATGTACATTGATGGTGGAGGTGCTGGTGTTGATGTACGTTGATGGTGGAGGTGCTGGTGTTGATGTACGTTGATGGTGGAGGTGCTGGTGTTGATGTACGTTGATGGTGGAGGTGCTGGTGTTGATGTACGTTGATGGTGGAGGTGCTGGTGTTGATGTGCGTTGATGGCGGAGGTGCTGCTGTTGATGTACGTTGATGGTGGAGGTGCTGCTGTTGATGTACGTTGATGGCGGAGGTGCTGGTGTTGATGTACGTTGATGGTGGAGGTGTTGGTGTTGAAGTACGTTGATGGTGGAGGTGCTGGTGTTGATGTACGTTGATGGTGGAGGTGCTGGTGTTGATGTACGTTGATGGTAGAGGTGCTGGTGTTGATGTACGTTGATGATAGAGGTGCTGGTGTTGATGTACGTTGATGGCGGAGGTGCTGGTGTTGATGTACGTTGATGGTGGAGGTGTTGGTGTTGATGTACGTTGATGGTGGAGGTGCTGGTGTTGATGTACGTTGATGGTGGAGGTGTTGGTGTTGATGTACGTTGATGGTGAAGGTGCTGGTGTTGATGTACGTTGATGGTGGAGGTGTTGGTGTTGATGTACGTTGATGGTGGAGATGCTGGTGTTGATGTACGTTGATGGTGGAGGTGTTGGTGTTGATGTACGTTGATGGTGGAGGTGCTGGTGTTGATGTACGTTGATGGTGGAGGTGTTGGTGTTGATGTACGTTGATGGTGGAGCTGCTGGTGTTGATGTACGTTGATGGTGGAGCTGCTGGTGTTGATGTACGTTGATGGTAGAGGTGCTGGTGTTGATGTACGTTGATGGTAGAGATGCTGGTGTTGATGTACGTTGATGGTGGAGGTGTTGGTGTTGATGTACGTTGATGGCGGAGGTGCTGGTGTTGATGTACGTTGATGGTGGAGGTGTTGGTGTTGATGTACGTTGATGGTGGAGGTGCTGGTGTTGATGTACGTTGATGGTAGAGGTGCTGGTGTTGATGTACGTTGATGGTGGAGGTGCTGTTGTTGATGTACGTTGATGGTGGAGGTGTTGGTGTTGAAGTACGTTGAAGGTGGAGGTGCTGGTGTTGATGTACGTTGATGATGGAGGTGGTGGTGTTGATGTACATTGATGGTGGAGGTGTTGGTGTTGATGTACGTTGATGGTAGAGGTGCTGGTGTTGATGTACGTTGATGGTGGAGGTGTTGGTGTACGTTGATGGTGGAGGTGTTGGTGATGTACGTTGATGGTGGAGGTGCTGGTGTTGATGTACGTTGATGGTGGAGGTGCTGGTGTTGATGTACGTTGATGGTGGAGGTGCTGGTGTTGATGTACGTTGATGGTGGAGGTGCTGGTGTTGATGTACGTTGATGGTGGAGGTGCTGGTGTTGATGTACGTTGATGGTGGAGCTGCTGGTGTTGATGTACGTTGATGGCGGAGGTGCTGGTGTTGATGTATGTTGATGGTGGAGGTGTTGGTGTTGATGTACGTTGATGGTGGAGGTGTTGGTGTTGATGTATGTTGATGGTGGAGGTGTTGGTGTTGATGTATGTTGATGGTGGAGGTGCTGGTGTTGATGTACGTTGATGGTGGAGGTGCTGGTGTTGATGTATGTTGATGGTGGAGGTGCTGGTGTTGATGTATGTTGATGGTGGAGGTGCTGGTGTTGATGTACGTTGATGGTGGAGGTGTTGGTGTTGATGTACGTTGATGGTGGAGGTGCTGGTGTTGATGTACGTTGATGATAGAGATGCTGGTGTTGATGTACGTTGATGGTGGAGGTGTTGGTGTTGATGTACGTTGATGGTGGAGGTGTTGGTGTTGATGTACGTTGATGGTGGAGGTGCTGGTGTTGATGTACGTTGATGGTGGAGGTGTTGGTGATGTACGTTGATGGTGGAGGTGCTGGTGTTGATGTACGTTGATGGTGGAGGTGTTGGTGTTGATGTACGTTGATGGTGGAGGTGCTGGTGTTGATGTACGTTGATGGTGGAGGTGTTGGTGTTGATGTACGTTGATGGTGGAGGTGCTGGTGTTGATGTACGTTGATGGTGGAGGTGTTGGTGTTGATGTACGTTGATGGTGGAGGTGCTGGTGTTGATGTACGTTGATGGTGGAGGTGTTGGTGTTCATGTACGTTGATGGTGGAGGTGTTGGTGTTGATGTACGTTGATGGTGGAGGTGCTGGTGTTGATTTACGTTGATGGTGGAGGTGTTGGTGTTGATGTACGTTGATGGTGGAGGTGCCGGTGTTGATGTACGTTGATGGTGGAGGTGTTGGTGTTGATGTACGTTGATGGTGGAGGTGCTGGTGTTGATGTACGTTGATGGTGGAGGTGTTGGTGTTGATGTACGTTGATGGTAGAGGTGCTGGTGTTGATGAACGTTGATGGTGGAGGTGTTGGTGTTGATGTACGTTGATGGTGGAGGTGCTGGTGTTGATGTACGTTGATGGTGGAGGTGCTGGTGTTGATGTACGTTGATGGTAGAGGTGCTGGTGTTGATGTACGTTGATGGTGGTGTTGGTGTTGATGTACGTTGATGGTGGAGGTGCTGGTGTTGATGTACGTTGATGGTGGAGGTGCTGGTGTTGATGTACGTTGATGGTAGAGTCGCTGGTGTTGATGTACGTTGATGGTAGAGGTGCTGGTGTTGATGTACGTTGATGGTGGAGTTTGTACCAACACAATGACAAAATCACTCGCATACGAAAAAGATCGAATTTCCCCCAGAAGTCATGCTCATACCAGACCATTAACCTCATCACATTCATGGTGAGAGGCGCTAAACCAGTAGGTGGGAGGTGAGAAGACTCGGCCAAGAGAATATCATGGGGGAGCGCTAAACCTGTAGGATTATATAGCGCATATAGGGGGGGGATGGAAGATATTCAGGCTCAATTCAAGGAACCGGAGCACAGATCCAATTCCCTAGATCAAGAGCCCCTCACCAGCGTCAAGGAACCTCCCTTGCTATTCAAGCCAAAATCGATAGTTTTACCTATTCGGCACGACATATACATTGATGACAGAGTTATGGTTAAAGATTCGCCGGTATTCTCCCGGCTCGGGCCTTTTCCAAGTGGTGGCCCGGCCTTGGCTCCCTCTTAAGGGAGTGTCTGAGACCTAACTCTCCCATGGGAGGAGGCACAAGTACCTCCTCATCTTTGGGACCAACTGTCCCCAGGCCTAGCCACAAGCTAGGCCTCTCTGGTCTGTCATCCCCGCCACAAAGGGGGCTAATGGGAATGACAGTCTTGTGAGCTGTAAGCACGGGCTCAGGCACCTACCCTACCCTAGAAGGGTTAGGCATGGTGTCGATGGGTTAATGAAACATATTTATGTCTTACTGTATTACTGACGGACACATCAATGACACATCACTGACAATGTATACAAAGAAAATTTATTCCTGTGCAAAGGTTACAGTGTGTGATACATCAGTTTTAAAAGTTATCTACTCGTATATTTACCGGTAAAAAAAAAGTTGAGATAAAAGGTTGATGCTACAAAAATAACATTGAATAAAATGATGCGTTACCGAGACCCTTTTTGCTTCAGTCTGCCATCTGATGTACACACGCACTCTGTGTATGGCAGTTCGTAAATAACCCGCACATAGATTTATGACTACGTTTAGGTCCGTCTTGTACCGTTCATGAGTCCAAGACGGACCCAAACGCTGTCATAAGCTCTTCTCTTTCTTCCGTGCGGGTTATTTGTGTATTGTTCCAGTCACGGTATTGTGCCGTTTTGTTCTTTATATCATACGCATTACCGCTCAACACGGTCACAACCACAGAACCAGTAGTCATAAGAAGAATGAAATAAGGAACACTGCAGCAGGCCTACAGGCCCTTGCCAGGCAGGTCCAAATCCCCCACCAGCCCAAGTCGCATAGTCGCAGTAATGCACCACCACAGTGAGACATTCCTACACTGTGACCATGAGCTCTTCTAGAGGTTTGCGGGTGAGGTCAGGGACGGTGGCGTCAGGAGCTGGGTATCCCACGGGCATCAAAAGTAGCAGCTTCTCGTTGGGAGGTCGCTGAAGAATGCCCCTGATGGCCGGACCACAGTTGAGAGGAGTCGAAGTTAATGTCGCCAGTCCTGCAGTCTATGGAGAACAAGAAACTGAATTCATTGGTTGGTCAAGGGGGTTTAAAGCCTATCTACTGGAATATGATCATTAAGGTTACACGTAATCCTTCCACAGCCAGACTAGAATTACTTAAATCTCTAAAATAGGGATTATAATCAACTCACAGCGTATATACACAAAATACACCTCTGTGTATATATCCTGTGTCTTCAATAAGGCGAAGTTTCGCTTAAGAAGACCTCAATATTGTTCAAATAAAAGTTTTCTATTTTTTACAGTGGGTAAAATAGTCTTTAAAAAAAATAAAAAAATTGTACTGTTTTCTTTATGTCCATGTTGCACGCAATCAAAACATGTCACAAGCCGTGACATCAGTCATTATTTTGTGTGTTCCATCCAGCCAGTGCGAGCAGATGCACCGTCTTAAACATCCCTTCTGGCCAAGGTTCGAAGTGTAGTATTGACAGACTTGACTGTGCTACCGACACCCACTGTACAGACGTAACAATAACTCTTTAATACCGATACCTTGGCGCAGAGTAAAAGCTTGGAGCACCTTAATGGTAATACAGCAGTGTAAGCTGAAGAGCAAAAAGTTCCAAAGGTCAATACCGTAACAGACTAACAAGCTCCCAGTTCAACACTGCTGTATACAACTAAGCCCACGTCAACACTGACAACTATGAGCTGACAAGTCAACATTGCTCCAGATTACTGTGAACATAGATCAAGATTGTAGCTGTATACTATAAGCTTACAGATGGGACGATAGCTATGACAGAGAGGGCAGAAACTCACCTGAATGGCACACAAGAGTATGCCACCGGCAATAGCAGTCGAGATCTCATGGTAATAGTGGTTCCTCTTGCGGCCGTCTGGAAGCATCCCGTAAGTCTGCTTGAACACCAGCAGCAGCCACGGGGCCATCGTCAGATACTCTTTCACACAGTCAGTCCGCAGAAATTTGAGGTCTTTCACCCACTGGTTACCTTGCGAGACGAAGAGATATTACCATTCGGTAGTTATGACTGGGACTCTAAAATAGGGTTATGCGGCTCATATAGGTTTAATAATGGTAATTTAAATATCTAAGAGTGAAACTGGAAATATGTAGAGTCATATGTTAAGTTGTACGAGATGGAAAGGCAGTGTCATTACCGATGGAATAAAATACCGACATATCAAGTTCTCAGAGCATGTGTAACACTTGGGTATCTTTAGTGCCAAAACGTTTCGCCTGCACAACAGGCGTTTTCAGTGAAATGCATGCGAATATAACAGTGACAGTAATAGTAGTTTTGACGTAATTGGTTAGTTAGCCCTGGTAAGAGGTGGTCGGTCCCTCAAGTTTGACGAACTGACCATTACTTACCAAAGCTTCTTCGTGTCATAACTGCTGCTCCTACCGTCTCTAGAGTTATTTTCGTCTGTATTCGATTAAAGACCTCTCAAGGAAGGTTCATTGATGCTGGTAAGGGGCTCTTGCTCTAGGGAATTGGATCTGTTTTCCAGTTCCTTGAATTAAACCTGAATACCTTCCACATCCCCCCCTCAGGCGCTGTATAATCCTACGGGTCTAGCGCTTCCCCTTGATTACAATAATAATAATAATAATTCGATTAAAGAAGCCTGTTGCGCAGATGAAATATTTCTCAAATAAAGATGCCCATGTCTAAGTCATCAACTTGTGGGTATTGCATGCCATCAATAATTAGTACTCTGGTTATATACCCCTCATGACAGTCTTCCACTTACACTCCTCACTGACATCGTTTATTGTACATTATTTAAGAGAGTGAAGGTTCAGTACTCTCAAGCTATCCTCGTATGAAACTCCTTATACAGTAGACTGATTTTGAAATTCTTCTATTTCCAGTGCATTATACTGTATATACATTGTAGTATGGAGACCAGAACTAAGCTGCAGAAACTAAGCGTGACCTTATCAGTGATGTATACAGCTGTATTCTGGACTCTTAGGTGTGAGCTGTAACATAAATCCAAGCAACATGTTAGTCTTGTTAAGTAAGTATAAACACTTGTTCTGGCTTCAGATTTCTGCTTACCATGACTCCCAAATCTTTTTCACATTCTCTATGATCAAGCTCTTCATTGCCTAGTTTATAAGAAGGATATCTATATTTATTTCCAAGGATTACGACTTTCCACTTATCCACACTGAACTGAATCTACCATTTTCTAAACCACAACATTAATTTATCCGAATCTTCTTGAAGTTCAGAGTCTATTCTTCGATCCATTTTTGCAATCAGTGAATTCATTCATGTCACTTATTTCCTCGTCTAGGTCATTAATGTAAATTATGAAGAATGGGCCTAAAATTTAACCTTGTGGAACGCCACTTGTAACTGGAACCCATTCTAGTTTTCTTTAAGGTTAGGAATTACGTTAGCCATCTTTCACGTGTATTAGAAGCCTTTCCTGTGAAGACAGGCTGAAAATATTGTTTGCATTGCAAAGGCATAGAATTAGGGAGGATATGATAGTATTGTGCAAATGAAAAACAGAAGTAACGAAATTGTCTACCTTAAACAGAATTCGCAGCAATACAATCAAGCTGGAAAAATTTAGATTTACAGAGGATATGGGAAAACACTAGTTTAACTGGAATAAACTCTTGTAGTGTCAGTGAAGAAAGAACTTTGGATAACTTCAAAAAATAAGTTGGATAGATACACGAGTGACTGTGAATTGAACCTGTCTAGCATGGGCCAAGGTTTATACCCAGGGTTGGCAGGAGTGCTGCAGCACCAGGGTATTTATTTTGAAGAAGTTTTACCAACCAGTGGCTTTTTCAACTTAATACAGAGCTTATAAACTGTGACGGTAAAACTCGATGTAATCAATCCCTTCATCAAGGCTCAAGTGCTGAACACTTTCAAAGATGAGGAACTGATTACTTCATCTTTCACAGTTTCCAGTTTACAAGCACTGTACTGAATTGGAAAGGAGTTGCACACATGTCCTCATCAACTCGTTGGTAATGCAGATCAGTAATAAAATGATACGTTATCACAGAATGCCTGGAAATGGGAAGTAGTCAGGTTATATCAGAGGAAGGAGAGGGGTAGCTGCAAATTCTTTGGTTAAGAGTCCTTCAGCAGCAGCATCAACACAACCCACTAACTCATTATGGGCTGATGGCCTCGCACTCAAATCTTGTCATAACACGAAGACAAAATATTTCCAGTATGGTGATGCAGCTAAACATTTCACTACTATAAAACTTTAGTTGGGGATGACACAGATTGAGGTGGAGGTACTAACCCATCCTCTTGGCGTAGTTGGTCTCCTCCTCCATCTCCACAACAGCTCTGATCTGCTGCTTCACCTCAGGGTCACACACAGCCACGAAGGTCCACGGTTCAGTATGCGCCCCGGACGGTGCCGTCCCTGTAACAATGTTAAAATGGAGGAGTACTGCAGCAGGCCTTCTGACCCATTGTAGGACCATATTGTTATTATGAGCTAATTCTTGAAAGGGTCACAAAACACCTGCTGAATAAGAGGCAAACAGATTTGATCTGAAGGGGGAGAGGGGCTCTAATTCCTTGGATAAAGATCTCTTCGCCAACATTTAGAGAATTCCTTTAAGGAATATTACTATATTCGTGACGAAGTACTAAACCTGTAAGGATCATACAAAACTTGGGGAAGAGTGACGAGGCTGGATTTAAGGAAAGGGAACCTTGAAAGGAGGTGCCTTGATGCCGATGAGGGGCTCTTGATCTGAGGAATAATTGAAAACCATACTCCTTTCTTGGATCGGACCAGATTGCCTCCCATTCCTCCAGGGGTTGCATGACCCCTACGGGTTTAGAGTAACGTAATCATAGAAGAGGAGGGCAGCTAACCTTTACAAAGCCCGGTCCCTTACACAGGGCTGGCCTTTGGACTGACAGACAGCCTGTGAAATGAACTGTATGGAAGAAATACCTCCGTTACTCGTTGATACAATATATCACGAGTGTGTAGGAGGTAAACGAGACAGGCTGGAGGTTTTACCTGCCACCTTGATGATGTTCTCAATGACCTCTCTGGGCACGGGGTCAGGACTGAAGAAGCGGATGGTGCGACGCTCATTCATCTTGTCGTAGAATTCTCTCGACATCTTTATGCTCTCCTCTGCTGACACCCTGAAACCAACGAGGCATTAATAATAATTCTTAGGCAACTCATCTATACAAAACAGTAACTAAAAACCTGAGGTTAACACGAGTCCCACTGTGATCACAAATGCAAGTTTTTAAAGACGAATCTCTCCTGACTTACGTCAAGTCTAACTCCATGTTCTACCTTAATACTTTCCGACAAGCTATTGCAAAGTATAGGAAATTTTTATTTTTATATTTTCTTGCCGGAGCTCATGAAGTTCGAACTTGTAAGAAAAGTTGTCCAACAGACGTTGAAAGAGCTGCAGTAAAGTTTCTTCTTTTCTCCTGGACCTGAATCTTCCCAGAACACTTTTGTTCTAGTGAAAATGTTCGCACTGCCGCTGCAGCGTATGCACCACCAGGGTGTGGCAGCAACCCAGAATCTCCGGTTGGGTCTCCAAACCTGCCAGAGCTGCACAACACCATCTAATGGAAAGTCACCAACTCAAACTGTGCCAGTTATGCCTCCAGGGAAGCTCTCATAACACTCACACAACCATACTAGATCCTTTCTCCTGCTTCAGAATGACTGCGTCGTATGTAAAGAATGGAGAGCCATTAAAATTCAGGAGATCCTCCATCCCTAACACACCAACGCGCTCACATACCGTCTGCAGCAAACCTCTGTTTACTTATTTAGTTAAGATTATATTGTCAGCCTTTAGTTAAAAAATATCCAATAGAAACATACCACAACGGCAATGAATTAAATAAAAGATAAAGGTGATGAAAAGTATCGACATTCGGACAGAAAACGGAGCCATCGAGGGCGGTAGATACATCCCCCTCAGATAATCGCTGTTTAAAACTTACCCGTCACCCATTTGACTTAACAGTTAAACACGGTCTTTACACAAATAACCCACACATAGAATGAAACCTATGACGACGTTTCGGTCCGACTTGGACCGTTAACTAGTCACACACAGGCACGTAGCTAGTTTATATACGAGAAGGATGCTGTAGCAGCTAAAAGATGGCAGTTGTGGCCAGTTTAAGGAAAAGAATTTATTCATTTTAATTTATAAAATGTAAAGAGAACGCTACAGTACTGAACGTAAGTGCAGTGTACAATCCAGACTGCTTCACCATGGCAACACATTCTCTCCAACGTAGAGCAAGCAATCACGTCCCACCAAGCACTGATATACATTATAAACATTTGGGTACACTTCTGAGCACGTTAAGTATTAATTTTTCCTAGTGTGTCTGCAATGTTTACATTTTTCCCTGTGCTTGTTCTTAAATATGTGATATCCAAATTTCTTTTCGACCTCCCAGTTTTTCTTCTCTATTTTTTTGTTGTCCCTCTCCGGGTCTGAGTATGGGATAGGCGATCCTGATTAGATATAATTATTCCCAAGTAAACTCCAGCTCTGTTGAAGCAGAACTTTCGGGGCTGCAGAACCTTCACTGGACAACCTGTAATAATGTTGGTAAAATTATCCACAATGTATTAGGTAAAAAGGGAACAAGTGCAACTAATGTGAAAGAGCGAAACGTTGCCAGGATAAAATATCGCATTACTTGCGCTTGTGTCCTTTTACCTAACACTGGAGAACTTCACAATATACTCACTGCCTTACTGAAGTCTCCCATCCCAGGCAAGGCTTAAGCCGGTTGGAGAATTGAACCTGTTTCGCATAGGCCAGTAGGCCTGTTGCAATGTTCCTTTTTTATGTTCTTATGTGAGCTCAACCCTGCATGACGGAATATAAAACAAAAATCGACTAAGGCAGCAACACATTGCTGACGTATTCAGTTCTGCTTTAAAAAATATATATAAAAACGGTAACATCTGCCTGCATGATCACACTATGCAAGCATCAAGTTGCAAAGGGACCCACTGTTTGCACCCCAATATTGTCATCGTGTTTTTTTTTTTTGTTTTACCATTGATGATCAATGATTCTGATCTGGCTTGCAAGGAAGGTTATTTACGTTGGTTACGGGGTACTGACGCACCATATAAACAGTATGGTATAAATTACGGTACGGGTGGGGATAGAACTCATGGCAAGGGAGTCGTAAAACTTAAGACCAGTACCGTGGTTTGTTTGCAATCGTGTTATTACGATTTCGTGGGCATGGTATAAACTTTGGTGGTATAAACCTTGGTAATAAATACCAACAAGCTGGTTTAGTAAGACATGTGAGTAAACACTAGGACATTCATTAGAAAAACTTTCGGTCCTGGGACCTTCATCACTCCTGGACCGAAACGTTTTCTAATGAACATGTCCTAGTGTTTGATCACGTGTCTAAACCAACACAGAAACAGAAGGGAAGCAACTTCAGTAAGACTGACACATCTAGTTACTGCGTTGCGAGGTTCACCCAGTCATAGTTAGAAGTTCTTAATTAAATATAACCTTAAAATATTGGTTCCACGCTGAACAAATAATACAAAGACACAATACCGTGACTGGAACAATACACGAGTAGCCAGCACATAGTAGAATGGCATTTTATGATCACGTTTCGGTCCGACTTTGACTATTAACGATCTACGTGCGCGGGTTATTTGTATTAGTTTCACAATGCTTTATTTTGAATATATAAATATACTGAACGTATTTTACGCATCTTCCTCTTTAGGTTTATGTGGAGAAAAACACTCGTAGCGAAACGTTGCATTTCGTGAATGTCCTAAACTGGATACAGATGTCTTTTTCGGTCCGCTGAATTTGTTCAGCGGACCGAAAAAGGTGAGAGTGTGACACAGCTGACCTAAGAGGAAGTCACATCAGAAACCGGACTGACGGGTCTACGCTGTGTTTAATGTTCGTATAAGTAGCCTGTGTTGCAAGCATAAACTGGAGGAGTCCAGATAGCTTCCTGTAGCTAGCCTCGAGGACTACACTGCTGCCGCAACCAATACTTTTATATTGACAAAATGCAGGAGTGGGAATGGTTTTTGCCTGGTTGGGCAAATGTGTGAGTAGGTAGGAATGGGTGGTTTTGATTCCTAAGACCCTGCCTTGTATGGGCCAGTAAGCCTGCTGCAGTATTCCTCCATTCTTATCTTATGTGAGAGTTGGACCTACCGCATGGGTCAGAAGACCTGCGATGCAATACATATGTTAGCGTTATCCAGGTGGTTTCACTGTTATGACCCATATTACATCCCAAGTTGTGAACCTGGAGTCGGACCACTGCCGTGGGCAGCGTTGGTGGACACTCACCGGTTAAAGGTGTATGGAAGGTGTTTCAGGTCTTCAGGCCACAGAGGTTCCACCAGGTTGGTCAACACGTCATCGTCATCGTCACCTACACCACCAGATTCTGGAAAAGCAGAAGCTAATGACGATCTACGAGGGAGAAATTTTTAAACGTCAATTCTTTTCCTGGTACAAATAAATCATAAACGTAGACACTGGAAATAAAAAACGGAGGTTTTGGTCCGTGCTTGACCATTATGAAGTTCAATAATTATGAAAGGAAAAAAAATCAAGGCATTGGAAGAGGCGAGTGACAACGTCGTCAGATGTGTAAAAGAATGTAAGTGTTTTAACATTAACCTGGTTATAAAGACTAACTAGTTATAAGGTCTATAACCGTCCTGTGAGCTGGTCCTTTTACCAAGAGTCTTATTCCTTGAGCCTATGTAGATGATGTGATGATAAATTAGATACTTGTGCAACACTTGGGTATCTTTATTGTGGAGACGTTTCACCAACCAGTGACTTCCTCAGTCCAACACAGAGAACAATGGTTGAAGATCAGGAGTCTTGTCTGCACAAATGTATAGCTCAGTTTTGTTTATGAGAGGTGTATAATACCGACAAGATGAAGAGTTAGACACATGTGCAACATCTGGGTATCTTTATTTGTAGACGTTTAACTGTCCAGTGGCTTTATCTTCGATATAATATAAGGACAATGTGATGAATGTAGAACTATATAGAAAAGATGAGGTAATCAGTCCCTCAGCCTTGAAATGGGTGAAGAACACCGTAGTCTTCAAGACTACTTTGCTCTTCACCAACTCCAAAGCTGAGGGACTGATTACCTCATTTTTTCTATATAGTTCTACATTCATCACATTATGTCCTTACATTATACTGATAAAGCCACTGGATGGCGAAACGTCTTCAAGTAAAAATACCCAGATGTTTCACATGTGTCTAATTCTTAATATCACAGCGTTTTTTCCGTACATGCTCGCCTCTACACGTTTCTCGGTTAAATATTATTTTCACCTCTCACTGCCTTAAAGCCACCTTTGCCAGTCTGTTTCCCTACTAGGGAAGTGATAATAGTCCGGGACTTAATAAAACGTTATTCACTTTACAAATGATCCACCAGAAGTAGGTGAAGAACAGGAGGAAAGTGAGAAACTGACATATCAAAAAGACTGTTCGGTCAGGGTCAGTTTTTGTCTCCAAGGTTGTGAGTCACGCGAGGTAGGTCAATGGTCAGCAGCTCTCCAGGGAAGTGACATCCAGGCAAGTACCCTCCAGGCAAGTGACATCCAGGCAAGTACCCTCCAGGCAAGTGACATCCAGGCAAGTACCCTCCAGGGAAGTGACATCCAGGCAAGTACCCTCCAGGCATGTGACATCCAGGCAAGTACCCTCCAGGCAAGTGACATCCAGGCAAGTACCCTCCAGGCAAGTGACATCCAGGCAAGTACCCTCCAGGCAAGTGACATCCAGGCAAGTACCCTCCAGGCAAGTGACATCCAGGCAAGTACCCTCCAGGCAAGTGACATCCAGGCAAGTACCCTCCAGGCAAGTGACATCCAGGCAAGTACCCTCCAGGCAAGTGACATCCAGGCAAGTACCCTCCAGGCAAGTGACATCCAGGCAAGTACCCTCCAGGCAAGTGACATCCAGGCAAGTACCCTCCAGGCAAGTGACATCCAGGCAAGTACCCTCCAGGCAAGTGACATCCAGGCAAGTACCCTCCAGGCAAGTGACATCCAGGCAAGTACCCTCCAGGCAAGTGACATCCAGGCAAGTACCCTCCAGGCAAGTGACATCCAGGCAAGTACCCTCCAGGCAAGTGACATCCAGGCAAGTACCCTCCAGGCAAGTGACATCCAGGCAAGTACCCTCCAGGCAAGTGACATCCAGGCAAGTACCCTCCAGGCAAGTGACATCCAGGCAAGTACCCTCCAGGCAAGTGACATCCAGGCAAGTACCCTCCAGGCAAGTGACATCCAGGCAAGTACCCTCCAGGCAAGTGACATCCAGGCAAGTACCCTCCAGGCAAGTGACATCCAGGCAAGTACCCTCCAGGCAAGTAACATCCAGGCAAGTACCCTCCAGGCAAGTGACATCCAGGCAAGTACCCTCCAGGCAAGTGACATCCAGGCAAGTACCCTCCAGGCAAGTGACATCCAGGCAAGTACCCTCCAGGCAAGTGACATCCAGGCAAGTACCCTCCAGGCAAGTGACATCCAGGCAAGTACCCTCCAGGCAAGTGACATCCAGGCAAGTACCCTCCAGGCAAGTGACATCC
Source organism: Cherax quadricarinatus (assembly GCF_038502225.1). Classification (NCBI taxonomy): domain Eukaryota; kingdom Metazoa; phylum Arthropoda; class Malacostraca; order Decapoda; family Parastacidae; genus Cherax; species Cherax quadricarinatus. The sequence goes on from NW_027198741.1 coordinate 20,152, forward strand.
AGGCAAGTACCCTCCAGGCAAGTGACATCCAGGCAAGTACCCTCCAGGCAAGTGACATCCAGGCAAGTACCCTCCAGGCAAGTGACATCCAGGCAAGTACCCTCCAGGCAAGTGACATCCAGGCAAGTACCCTCCAGGCAAGTGACATCCAGGCAAGTACCCTCCAGGCAAGTAACATCCAGGCAAGTACCCTCCAGGCAAGTGACATCCAGGCAAGTACCCTCCAGGCAAGTGACATCCAGGCAAGTACCCTCCAGGCAAGTGACATCCAGGCAAGTACCCTCCAGGCAAGTGACATCCAGGCAAGTACCCTCCAGGCAAGTGACATCCAGGCAAGTACCCTCCAGGCAAGTAACATCCAGGCAAGTACCCTCCAGGCAAGTAACATCCAGGCAAGTACCCTCCAGGCAAGTAACATCCAGGCAAGTACCCTCCAGGCAAGTGACATCCAGGCAAGTACCCTCCAGGCAAGTGACATCCAGGCAAGTACCCTCCAGGCAAGTAACATCCAGGCAAGTACCCTCCAGGCAAGTGACATCCAGGCAAGTACCCTCCAGGCAAGTAACATCCAGGCAAGTACCCTCCAGGCAAGTAACATCCAGGCAAGTACCCTCCAGGCAAGTGACATCCAGGCAAGTACCCTCCAGGCAAGTGACATCCAGGCAAGTACCCTCCAGGCAAGTAACATCCAGGCAAGTACCCTCCAGGCAAGTGACATCCAGGCAAGTACCCTCCAGGCAAGTAACATCCAGGCAAGTACCCTCCAGGCAAGTAACATCCAGGCAAGTACCCTCCAGGCAAGTAACATCCAGGCAAGTACCCTCCAGGCAAGTAACATCCAGGCAAGTACCCTCCAGGCAAGTGACATCCAGGCAAGTACCCTCCAGGCAAGTAACATCCAGGCAAGTACCCTCCAGGCAAGTGACATCCAGGCAAGTACCCTCCAGGCAAGTAACATCCAGGCAAGTACCCTCCAGGCAAGTGACATCCAGGCAAGTACCCTCCAGGCAAGTAACATCCAGGCAAGTACCCTCCAGGCAAGTAACATCCAGGCAAGTACCCTCCAGGCAAGTAACATCCAGGCAAGTACCCTCCAGGCAAGTGACATCCAGGCAAGTACCCTCCAGGCAAGTAACATCCAGGCAAGTACCCTCCAGGCAAGTAACATCCAGGCAAGTACCCTCCAGGCAAGTGACATCCAGGCAAGTACCCTCCAGGCAAGTAACATCCAGGCAAGTACCCTCCAGGCAAGTAACATCCAGGCAAGTACCCTCCAGGCAAGTGACATCCAGGCAAGTACCCTCCAGGCAAGTAACATCCAGGCAAGTACCCTCCAGGCAAGTAACATCCAGGCAAGTACCCTCCAGGCAAGTGACATCCAGGCAAGTACCCTCCAGGCAAGTGACATCCAGGCAAGTACCCTCCAGGCAAGTGACATCCAGGCAAGTACCCTCCAGGCAAGTGACATCCAGGCAAGTACCCTCCAGGCAAGTAACATCCAGGCAAGTACCCTCCAGGCAAGTGACATCCAGGCAAGTACCCTCCAGGCAAGTGACATCCAGGCAAGTACCCTCCAGGCAAGTGACATCCAGGCAAGTACCCTCCAGGCAAGTGACATCCAGGCAAGTACCCTCCAGGCAAGTGACATCCAGGCAAGTACCCTCCAGGCAAGTGACATCCAGGCAAGTACCCTCCAGGCAAGTGACATCCAGGCAAGTACCCTCCAGGCAAGTAACATCCAGGCAAGTACCCTCCAGGCAAGTGACATCCAGGCAAGTACCCTCCAGGCAAGTAACATCCAGGCAAGTACCCTCCAGGCAAGTACCCTCCAGGCAAGTGACATCCAGGCAAGTACCCTCCAGGCAAGTGACATCCAGGCAAGTACCCTCCAGGCAAGTAACATCCAGGCAAGTACCCTCCAGGCAAGTGACATCCAGGCAAGTACCCTCCAGGCAAGTAACATCCAGGCAAGTACCCTCCAGGCAAGTGACATCCAGGCAAGTACCCTCCAGGCAAGTGACATCCAGGCAAGTACCCTCCAGGCAAGTACCCTCCAGGCAAGTAACATCCAGGCAAGTACCCTCCAGGCAAGTGACATCCAGGCAAGTACCCTCCAGGCAAGTGACATCCAGGCAAGTACCCTCCAGGCAAGTGACATCCAGGCAAGTACCCTCCAGGCAAGTGACATCCAGGCAAGTACCCTCCAGGCAAGTGACCTCCAGGCAAGTACCCTCCAGGCAAGTGACATCCAGGCAAGTACCCTCCAGGCAAGTGACATCCAGGCAAGTACCCTCCAGGCAAGTGACATCCAGGCAAGTACCCTCCAGGCAAGTGACATCCAGGCAAGTA